>NW_024470881.1:32500-245000 GCF_017639515.1 Carcharodon carcharias
TCTCGAGCCTGTTACACAGGAACAGGAGAGGCCATTCAGCCCCTCTCGAGCCTGTTACACAGGAACAGGAGGAGGCCATTCAGTCCCCCTCTCGAGACTGTCACACAGGAACAGGAGGAGGCCATTCAGCCCCTCCCGGGCCTGTAACACAGGAACAGGAGGAGGCCATTCAGCCCCTCTCGAGCCTGTTACACAGGAACAGGAGGAGGGAGGAGATTGAGTGGGAGGCGAGTATCAATGAGGCAAATACGGCGGGGAGGGGAGGGAGGACAGGGGAGGGATGAGCGGGGGAGGGAGATGGAAGAGGGTGCAAGAGAGGGGAGGCTGGGGGGGGGGAGGGGAGAGGAGGGGGTGAGGGAAGTGTCGTGGGGGGGCAGCGAGTGGAGGTGAGGGGAGGAGTGTGCTGAGGGACGAGAGGGCAGGGTAGTGAGTGTGCGAAGGAGGGGATTGCTGAGGGGGAGGGGGAAAGGTGGGGGAGGGGAGCAGAGGGGCTTCCAACTCGAATCTCCGCCCCAACCCCCCACCCCACCCAACACAGATCCAAAACACCCACCAACCCTGGCGCGCGCGCTCCACAGGAAACGCTCCTGAGGGGAGTCCCAGGGAGGGGAGGGTAGGGGAGGAGTGGGGAGGAGTGGGGAGGGGAGGGGAAGGGAAGGGGAGGTGAGGGGACGACGCCTGGAGCCTTACCTCGTTGGCAACTGTCTTCCTCAGGCAATCAATTGCCCCCTGGTAGAGGAGGGCCTGGCCTGGAAGGGCCTTGGGTTGGGTCTGTAACCGGACCTAGTGTTTGGGGGGTTGGGGGGGGGGGGGGAAAACAGAACTTAGCTTAGGCTCTGGGCATGAATCACACAACCAGCTCAACCCTAACAACAACCGCATTTAGATAGCACCTTTCACCAAGTAACACGTTCCCCCGGGAGGCGTCAATCAGACAGAAACTGACCCCGAGCTGTGTGCAGAGATATTAGGGACAGGTGGAGGCCAGAGAGACAGAGACAGAGACAGAGGCAGAGGCAGAGACAGAGAGAGAGACAAGGAGAGAGAGAGAGAGACAAGGAGAGAGAGAGAGAGAGAGACAGAGAGAGAGAGAGAGAGACAAGGAGAGAGAGAGAGAGACAAGGAGAGAGAGAGAGAGACAAGGAGAGAGAGAGAGAGAGAGACAGAGAGAGAGAGAGAGAGACAGGGGGAGAGAGAGACAGGGGGAGAGAGACAGATAGAGGTGGAGAGGTTGAGGGAGGGGATTCCAGAGCTCAGGGCCCCCCCCCAGGCAGCTGAAGGCACGGACGCCAATGGTGGAGCGATGGGAATCGGGGGATGCTCGAGAAGCCGGAATTGAGGGAGTCCTGAGATCTCGGAGGGTTGTAGGAGGTTACAGAGATAGGGAAGGTTGTAGGGGTTGTAGGAGATGACAGAGATAGGGAGTATTGTAGGGGCTGTAGGAGGATACAGAGATAGGGAGTGTTGTAGGGACTGGAGGAGGTTACAGAGATAGGGAGGGGTGTAGGGGCTGGAGGAGGTTACAGAGATAGGAAGGGTTGTAGGGCCTGGAGGAGGTTACAGAGATAGGGAGAGTTGTAGGGGCTGGACGAGGTTACAGAGATAGGGAGGATTGTAGGGGCTGGAGGAGGTTACAGAGATAGGGAGGGTCATAGGGGCTGGAGGAGGTTACAGAGATAGTTAGGGTTGTAGGGGCTGGAGGAGGTTACAGAGATAGTTAGGGTTGTAGGAGATGGAGGAGGTTACAGAGATAGGGAGGTGTGTAGGGGCTGGACGAGGTTACAGAGATAGGAAGGGTTGTAGGGGATGGAGGAGGTTACAGAGATAGTTAGGGTTGTAGGGGCTGGAGGAGGTTACAGAGATAGTTAGGGTTGTAGGGGCTGGAGGCGTTACAGAGATAGTTACGTTTGTAGGGACTGGAGGAGGTTACAGAGATAAGGAGGGTTGTACGGGCTGGAGGAGGTTACAGAGATAAGGAGGGTTGTAGGGGCTGGAGGAGGCTAAAGAGATAGGGAGGGGTGTAGGGGCTGGAGGAGGTTACAGAGATAGGGAGGGTTGTAGGGGCTGGAGGAGGTTACAGAGACAGGGAGCGGAGTACGGGCTGGAGGAGGTTACAGAGATAGGGAGTGGTGTACGGGCTGGAGGAGGTTACAGAGATAGGGAGAGTTGTAGGGGCTGGAGGAGGTTACAGAGATATGGAGGATTGTAGGGGCCGGAGGAGGTTACAGAGATAGGGAAGGTTATAAGGGTTGGAGGAGATTACAGAGATACGGAGGAATGTAGGGGCTGGAGGAGGTTACAGAAATCAGGAGGGGTTTAGGGGCTGGAGGAGGTTTCAGAGATAGGGAGGGGTGCAGGGGTGGAGGAGGTTACAGAGATAGGGAGGGGTGTAGGGGCTAGAGGAAGTTACAGAGATAGGGAGGGGTGTAGGGGCTGGAGGAGGTTACAGAGATAGGGAGGGGTGTAGGGGCTGGAGGAGGTTACAGAGATAGGGGGGTTGTAGGGGCTGGAGGAGGTTACAGACATAGTTAGGGTTGTAGGGGCTGGAGGAGGTTACAGAGATCAGGAGGGTTGTAGGGGCTGGAGGAAGTTACAGAGAAATGGAGGGGTTTAGCGACTGCGGGAGGTTACAGAGATAGGGAGGGGTGTAGGGGCTGGAGAAGTTTACAGAGATAGTTAGGGTTGTAGGGGCTGGAGGAAGTTACAGAGATAAGGAGGATTTTAGTGGCTGGAGGAGTTTACAGAGATAGGGAGGGGTGTCAGGGCTGGAGGAGGTTACAGAGAGAGGGAGGGTTGTAGGGGCTGGAGGAGGATACAGAGACATGGAGTGGTGTAGGGGGTGGAGGAGGTTACAGAGATAGGGAGGGTCGTAGGGGCTGGAGGAGGTTACAGACATAGGGAGGGTTGTAGGGGCTGGAGGAGGTTACAGAGATAGGGAGGGGTGTAGGGGCTGGAGGAGGTTACAGAGATAGGGGGGTTGTAGGGGCTGGAGGAGGTTACAGACATAGTTAGGGTTGTAGGGGCTGGAGGAGGTTACAGAGATCAGGAGGGTTGTAGGGGCTGGAGGATGTTACAGAGAAATGGAGGGTTGTAGGGGCAGGAAGAGGTTACAGAGATAGGGAGTGGTCTAGGGGCTGGAGGAGGGTACAGAGATAGGGAGAGTTGTAGGGAATGGAGGAATTTACAGAGATAGAGAGAGTTGTAGGGGCTGAAGGAGGTTACAGAGATAGGGCTGGTTGTAGGGGCTGGAGGAGGTTACAGAGATAGGGAGGGGTTTAGCGACTGCGGGAGGTTACAGAGATAGGGAGAGTTGTAGGAGCTGGAGGAGTTTACAGAGATGGGGAGGGTTATAGGGGCTGGAGGAGGTTACAGAGATAGGGAGGGTTTAGGGGCTAGAGGAGGTTACAGAGATAGGGAGGGTTGTAGGGGCTGGACGAGGTTACAGAGGTATGGTTGTGGGGGCTGGAGGAGGTTACAGAGATAAGGAGGGGTGCATGGGCTGGAGGAGGTTACAGAGGTAGGGAGGCGTGTAGGGGTGGAGGAGGTTACAGAGATTGGGAGGGGTGTAGGGGCTAGAGGGGGTTACAGAGATAGGGAGGGGTGTAGGGGCTGGAGGAGGTTACAGAGATAGGGAGGGTTGTAGGAGCTGGAGGAGGTTACAAAAATAGGGAGGTGTGGAGGGGCTGGAGGAGGTTGCAGAGATAATTAGGGTTGTAGGGGCTGGAGGAGGTTACAGAGATACTTATTTTTCTAAGGGCTGGAGGAGGTTACAGGGATAAGGAGGGTTGTAGGGGCTGGAGGAGGTTACAGAGATAAGTAGGGGTGTAGTGGCTGGAGGAAGTTACAGAGATAAGGAAGGGTGTAGGGGTGGAGTAGTTTACAGAGATAGAGAGGGGTGTAGAGGCTGGCGGTGGTTACAGAGATATGGAGGGGTGTAGGGGCTGGAGGAGGTTACAGAGATACTTAGGTTTCTAGGGGCTGTAGGAGGTTACAGAGATAAGGAGGGTTGTCGGGGCTAAAGGAGGTTACAGAGATAAGGAGTGTTGTAGGGGCTAGAGGAGGTTACAGAGATAGGGAGGGGTGTAGGGGTGGAGTAGTTTACAGAGATAGGGAGGGGTGTAGAGGCTGGCGGTGGTTACAGAGATATGGAGGGGTGTAGGGGCTGGAGGAGGTTACAGAGATACTTAGGTTTCTAGGGGCTGTAGGAGGTTACAGAGATAAGGAGGGTTGTCGGGGCTAAAGGAGGTTACAGAGATAAGGAGTGTTGTAGGGGCTGGAGGAGGTTACAGAGATAGGGAGGGGTGTAGGGGCTGGAGGAGGTTACAGAGATTGTGAGAGTTGTAGGGGCTGGAGGAGGCTACAGAGATAGGGATGGTTGTAGGGGCTGGAGGAGGTTACAGATTTAGGGAGAGTTATAGGGGCTGGAGGAGTTTGCAGAGATGGGGAGGGTTGTAGGGGCTCGAGGAGGTTACAGAGATAAGGAGGGTTGTCGGGGCTAAAGGAGGTTACAGAGATAAGGAGTGTTGTAGGGGCTGGAGGAGGTTAAAGAGATAGGGAGGGTTGTAGGGGCTGGAGGAGGTTACAGAGATACTTAGGGTTGTAGGGGCTGGAGGAGGTTACAGGGATAAGGAGGGTTGTAGGGGCTGGAGGAGGTGACAGAGATAAGTAGGGGTGTAGGGGCTGGAGGAAGTTACAGAGATAAGGAGGGGTGTAGGGGTGGAGTAGTTTACAGAGATAGGGACGGGTGTAGAGGCTGGCGGTGGTTACAGAGATATGGAGGGGTGTAGGGGCTGGAGGAGGTTACAGAGATACTTAGGTTTCTAGGGGCTGTAGGAGGTTACAGAGATAAGGAGGTTTGTAGGGGCTAGAGGAGGTTACAGAGATAAGGAGTGTTGTAGGAGCTGGGGGAGGGTTACAGAGATAGGGAGGCGTGTAGGAGCTGGGGGAGGGTTACAGAGATAGGGAGGGTTATTGGAGCTGGAGGAGGTTACAGAGTTGGGAGAGTTGTAGGGGCTGGCGGAGTTTACAGAGCTGGGGAGGGTTATAGGGGCTGGAGGAGGTTACAGAGGTAGGGAGGGGTGTAGGGGTGGAGGAGGTTACAGAAATAGGGAGGGATGTTGGGGCAGGAGGTGGTTACAGAGATATGGAGGGGTGTAGGGGCTGGAGGAGGTTAGAGAGATAAGGAGGGTTGTAGGGGCTGGACGAGGTTACAGTGATAGGGAGGGTTGTAGGAGCTGGAGAAGGTTACAGGGATAGGGAGGGTTTTAGGGGCTGGAGGATTTTACAGACATTAGGAGGGGTGTAGGGGCTGGAGGAGGTTAGAGAGATAGGGAGGGTTGTAGTGGCTGGAGGTGGTTATAGAGATAGGGAGGTTTGTAGGGACTCTAGGAGGTTTCAGAGATAGGGAGTGTTGTAGGGGCTGGAGGAGGTTACAGAGATATGGGGGGTGTAGATACTGGAGGAGGTTTCAGAGATAGGGAGGGTTGTAGGGGCTGGAGGAGGTTACAGAGATAAGGAGGGGTGTAGGGGTGGAGGAGGTTACAGAGATTGTGTGGGTTGTAGGGATTGGCTGAGGTTACAGAGATAGGGAGAGTTGTAGGGGCTGGAGGAGGTTACAGAGCTAGGGAAGGCTGTAGGGGGCTGGAGGAGTTTACAGAGATAGGGAGGGTTGTAGGGGCTGGAGTAGGTTACAGAGATCAGGAGGGGTGTAGGGGCTGGAGGAGGTTACAGAGATAGGGAATAGGGAGGGTTGTATGGACTGGAGGAGGTTACAGGGATAGGGAGGTTTGTAGGGGCTGGACAAGGTTACATAGATAGGGAGGGTTGTAGGGGCAGGAGGAGGTTACAGAGATAGGGAGAGTTGTAGGGGCAGGACGAGGTTAGAGAGATAGGGAGGGGTGTAGGGACTGGATGAGGTTACAGAGATAGGGAGGTTTGTTGGGTCTGGACGAGGTTACAGAGGTAGGAAGGTTTGTAGGGGCTGGAGGAGTTTATAGATTTAGGGAGAGTTATAGGGGCTGGAGGAGTTTATAGATTTAGGGAGAGTTATAGGGGCTGGAGGAGTTTGCAGAGATGGGGAGGGTTGTAGGGCTGGAGGAGGTTACAAAGATAGGGAAGGTCATAGCGGCTGGAGGACGTTACAGAGATAGGGAGGGGGTGTAGGGGCTGGAGGAGGTTACTTAGATACTTAGGGTTGTAGGGGCTGGAGGAGGTTACAGAGATAAGTAGGGGTGTAGGGGCTGGAGGAAGTTACAGAGATAAGGAGGGGTGTAGGGGTGGAGTAGTTTACAGAGATAGGGACGGGTGTAGAGGCTGGCGGTGGTTACAGAGATATGGAGGGGTGTAGGGGGCTGGAGGAGGTTACAGAGATACTTAGGTTTCTAGGGGCTGTAGGAGGTTACAGAGATAAGGAGGTTTGTAGGGGCTAGAGGAGGTTACAGAGATAAGGAGTGTTGTAGGAGCTGGAGGAGGTTACAGAGATAGGGAGGGGTGTAGGGGCTGGAGGAGGTTACAGAGATTGTGAGGGTTGTAGGGGCTGGAGGAGGCTACAGAGATAGGGATGGTTGTAGGGGCTGGAGGAGGTTACACAGATAGGGAGAGTTGTACGGGCTGGAAGTGGATACAGAGATAGGGGGGGTGTAGGGGATGGAGGAGGTTACAGAGATAGTGAGCGTTGTAGGGGCTGGTGGAGGTTACAGAGATAGGAAGCGGTGTAGGGGCTGGAGGAGGTTACAGAGATAGGAAGGGGTGTAGGGCTGGAGGAGGTTACAGAGATAGGGAGAGTTGTAGGGGCTGGCGGAGTTTACAGAGCTGGGGAGGGTTATAGGGGCTGGAGGAGGTTACAGAGTTAGGGAGGGTTGTAGGGGCTGGAGGAGGTTACAGAGATAAGGGGGGGTGCTTGGGCTGGACAAGGTTACAGAGGTAGGGAGGGGTGTAGGGGTGGAGGAGGTTACAGAAATAGGGAGGGATGTTGGGGCAGGAGGTGGTTACAGAGATATGGAGGGGTGTAGGGGCTGGAGGAGGTTAGAGAGATAAGGAGGGTTGTAGGGGCTGGACGAGGTTAGAGAGATATGGAGGGGTGCAGGTGCTGGAGGAGGTTACAGAGATAGGGAGGGTTTTAGGGGCTGGAGGAGGTTACAGAGATAGGGAGAGGTGTAGGGACTGGAGGAGGTTACAGACATAGGGAGGTTTGTAGGGACTCGAGGAGGTTACAGAGATAGGGAGGGTTGTAGGGGCTGGAGGAGGTTACAGAGATATGGGGGGTGTAGATACTGGAGGAGGTTTCAGAGATAGGGAGGGTTGTAGGGGCTGGGGGAGGTTACAGAGATAAGGAGGGGTGTAGGGGTGGAGGAGGTTACAGAGATTGTGTGGGTTGTAGGGATTGGCTGAGGTTACAGAGATAGGGAGAGTTGTAGGGGCTGGAGGAGGTTACAGAGCTAGGGAAGGCTGTAGGGGCTGGAGGAGTTTACCAGAGATAGGGAGGGTTGTAGGGGCTGGAGTAGGTTACAGAGATCAGGAGGGGGTGTAGGGGCTGGAGGAGGTTACAGAGATAGGGAGGGTTGTATGGACTGGAGGAGGTTACAGGGATAGGGAGGTTTGTAGGGGCTGGACAAGGTTACATAGATAGGGAGGGTTGTAGGGGCAGGAGGAGGTTACAGAGATAGGGAGAGTTGTAGGGGCAGGACGAGGTTAGAGAGATAGGAGGGGTGTAGGGACTGGATGAGGTTACAGAGATAGGGAGGTTTGTTGGGTCTGGACGAGGTTACAGAGATAGGAAGGTTTGTAGGGGCTGGAGGAGTTTATAGATTTAGGGAGAGTTATAGGGGCTGGGAGGAGTTTGCAGAGATGGGGAGGGTTGTAGGGGCTGGAGGAGGTTACAAAGATAGGGAGGGTTGTAGGGGCTGGAGGAGGTTACAGGGATAAGGAGGGTTGTAGGGGCTGGAAGAGATTACAGAGATAAGTAGGGGTGTAGGGGCTGGAGGAAGTTACAGAGATAAGGAGAGGTGTAGGGGTGGAGTAGTTTACAGAGATAGGGAGGGGTGTAGAGGCTGACAGTGGTTACAGAGATATGGAGGGGTGTAGGGGCTGGAGGAGGTTACAGAGATACTTAGATTTCTAGGGGCTGTAGGAGGTTACAGAGATAAGGAGGGTTGTAGGGGCTAGAGGAGGTTACAGAGATAGGGAGGGGTGTAGGGGCTGGAGGAGGTTACAGAGATAGGGAGGGTGGTAGGGGCTGGAGGAGGCTACAGAGATAGGGAGGGTTGTAGAGGCTGGAAGAGGTTACACAGATAGGGAGTGTTGTACGGGCTGAAAGTGGATACAGAGATGCGGGGGTGTAGGGGTTGGAGAAGGTTACAGAGATAGGGAGCGTCGTAGGGGCTGGAGGAGGTTACAGAGATAGTGAGGGTTGTAGGGGCTGGTGGAGGTTACAGAGATAGGAAGCGGTGTAGGGGCTGGAGGAGGTACAGAGATAGGGAGGGTTGTAGGGGCTGGAGGAGGTTACAGAGATAGGGAGGGTTATTGGAGCTGGAGGAAGTTACAGAGGAAGGGATTTAGGGGCTGGAGGAGGTTACAGAGATAGGGAGAGTTGTAGGGGCTGGAGGAGTTTTACAGAGAGGGGAGGGTTATAGGGGCTGGAGGAGGTTACAGAGATAGGGAGGAATTAGGGCTGGAGGAGGTTACAGAAATCGGGAGGGGTGTAGGGGCTGGAGAGGGTTACAGAGGTAGGGTCCTGGGGGCTGGAGGAGGTTAAAGAGATAAGGGGGGGTGCATGGGCTGGAGGAGGTTGCAGAGATAAGGGGGGGGTGCATGTGCTGGAGTGAGGTTACAGAGATAGGGAGGGTGTAGGGGGCTGGACAAGGTTTACAGAGGTAGGGAGGGGTGTTGGGTGGAGGAGGTTACAGAAATGAGGGAGGGGTGTTGGGCAGGAGGAGGTTCCAGAGATATGGAGGGGTGTAGGGGGCTGGGACAAGGTTACAGAGGGTAGGGTTGTAGGGGCTGGAGGAGGTTACAGAGATAAGGGGGTGGTGCATGGGTCTGAGGCGTTTGCAGAGATAAGGGGGGGTTTGTAGGGGGCTGGTGGAGGTTACAGAGATAGAGAGGGGTTGTAGGGGCTGGAGGGAGGTTACAGAGATAGGAAGGGGATGTAGGTGCTGGAGGAGTTACAGAGATAGGGAGGGGTGTAGGGGCTGGACAAGGTTACAGAGTAGGGAGGGGTGTTTGGGGTGGAGGAGGTTACAGAATAGGGAGGGGTGTTGGGGCAGGGAGGAGTTACAGAGATATGGAGGGGTGTAGGGGCTGGAGGATGTTAGAGAGATTGTTAGGGTTGTAGGGACTGGAGGAGGTTACAGAGATAGGGAGGGGTGTAGGGGCTGGAGGAGGTTACAGAGATAGGAAGGGTTGTAGGGCCTGGAGGAGGTTACAGAGATAGGGAGAGGTGTAGGGGCTGGACGAGGTTACAGAGATAGGGAGGATTGTAGGGGCTGGAGGAGGTTACAGAGATAGGGAGGGGCATAGGGGCTGGAGGAGGTTACAGAGATAGTTAGGGTTGTAGGGGCCTGGAGGAGGTTACAGAGATAGTTAGGGTTGTAGGAGATGGAGGAGGTTACAGAGATAGGGAGGTGTGTAGGGGCCTGGACGAGGTTACAGAGATAGGAAGGGGTGTAGGGGATGGAGGAGGTTACAGAGATAGTTAGGGTTGTAGGGGCTGGAGGAGGTTACAGAGATAGTTAGGGTTGTAGGGGCTGGAGGCGTTACAGAGATAGTTACGTTTGTAGGGACTGGAGGAGGTTACAGAGATAAGGAGGGTTGTACGGGCTGGAGGAGGTTACAGAGATAAGGAGGGTTGTAGGGCTGGAGGAGGCTAAAGAGATAGGGAGGGGTGTAGGGGCTGGAGGAGGTTACAGAGATAGGGAGGGTGTAGGGCTGGAGGAGGTTACAGAGACAGGGAGCGGAGTACGGGCTGGAGGAGGTTACAGAGATAGGAGTGGTGTACGGGCTGGAGGAGGTTACAGAGATAGGGAGAGTTTGTAGGGGCTGGAGGAGGTTACAGAGATATGGAGGATTGTAGGGGCCGGAGGAGGTTACAGAGATAGGGAAGGTTATAAGGGTTGGGAGGAGATTACAGAGATACGGAGGAATGTAGGGGCTGGAGGAGGTTACAGAATCAGGAGGGGTTTAGGGCTGGAGGAGGGTTTCAGAGATAGGGAGGGGTGCAGGGGTGGAGGAGGTTACAGAGATAGGGAGGGGTGTAGGGGCTAGAGGAAGTACAGGAGATAGGGAGGGGTGTAGGGGCTGGAGGAGGTTACAGAGATAGGGAGGGGTGTAGGGGCTGGAGGAGGTTACAGAGATAGTTAGGGTTGTAGGGGCTGGAGGAGGTTACAGACATAGTTAGGGTTGTAGGGGCTGGAGGAGGTTACAGAGATCAGGAGGGTTGTAGGGGCTGGAGGAAGTTACAGAGAAATGGAGGGGTTTAGCGACTGCGGGAGGTTACAGAGATAGGGAGGGGTGTAGGGGCTGGAGAAGTTTACAGAGATAGTTAGGGTTGTAGGGGCTGGAGGAAGTTACAGAGATAAGGAGGATTTTAGTGGCTGGAGGAGTTTACAGAGATAGGGAGGGGTGTCAGGGCTGGAGGAGGTTACAGAGAGAGGGAGGGTTGTAGGGGCTGGAGGAGGATACAGAGACATGGAGTGGTGTAGGGGGTGGAGGAGGTTACAGAGATAGGGAGGGTCGTAGGGGCTGGAGGAGGTTACAGACATAGGGAGGGTTGTAGGGGCTGGAGGAGGTTACAGAGATAGGGAGGGGTGTAGGGGCTGGAGGAGGTTACAGAGATAGGGGGGTTGTAGGGGCTGGAGGAGGTTACAGACATAGTTAGGGTTGTAGGGGCTGGAGGAGGTTACAGAGATCAGGAGGGTTGTAGGGCTGGAGGATGTTACAGAGAAATGGAGGGTTGTAGGGGCAGGAAGCGGTTACAGAGATAGGGAGTGGTCTAGGGGCTGGAGGAGGGTACAGAGATAGGGAGAGTTGTAGGGAATGGAGGAATTTACAGAGATAGAGAGAGTTGTAGGGGCTGAAGGAGGTTACAGAGATAGGGCTGGTTGTAGGGGCTGGAGGAGGTTACAGAGATAGGGAGGGGTTTAGCGACTGCGGGAGGTTACAGAGATAGGGAGAGTTGTAGGAGCTGGAGGAGTTACAGAGATGGGGAGGGTTATAGGGCTGGAGGAGGTTACAGAGATAGGGAGGGTTTAGGGGCTAGAGGAGGTTACAGAGATAGGAGGGTTGTAGGGGCTGGACGAGGTTACAGAGGTATGGTTGTGGGGCTGGAGGAGGTTACAGAGATAAGGAGGGGTGCATGGGCTGGAGGAGGTTACAGAGGTAGGGAGGCGTGTAGGGGTGGAGGAGGTTACAGAGATTGGGAGGGGTGTAGGGGCTAGAGGGGGTTACAGAGATAGGGAGGGGTGTAGGGGCTGGAGGAGGTTACAGAGATAGGGAGGGTTGTAGGAGCTGGAGGAGGTTACAAAAATAGGGAGGTGTGGAGGGGCTGGAGGAGGTTGCAGATATAATTAGGGTTGTAGGGGCTGGAGGAGGTTACAGAGATACTTATTTTTCTAAGGGCTGGAGGAGGTTACAGGGATAAGGAGGGTTGTAGGGGCTGGAGGAGGTTACAGAGATAAGTAGGGGTGTAGTGGCTGGAGGAAGTTACAGAGATAAGGAAGGGTGTAGGGGTGGAGTAGTTTACAGAGATAGAGAGGGGTGTAGAGGCTGGCGGTGGTTACAGAGATATGGAGGGGTGTAGGGGCTGGAGGAGGTTACAGAGATACTTAGGTTTCTAGGGGCTGTAGGAGGTTACAGAGATAAGGAGGGTTGTCGGGGCTAAAGGAGGTTACAGAGATAAGGAGTGTTGTAGGGGCTAGAGGAGGTTACAGAGATAGGGAGGGGTGTAGGGGTGGAGTAGTTTACAGAGATAGGGAGGGGTGTAGAGGCTGGCGGTGGTTACAGAGATATGGAGGGGTGTAGGGGCTGGAGGAGGTTACAGAGATACTTAGGTTTCTAGGGGCTGTAGGAGGTTACAGAGATAAGGAGGGTTGTCGGGGCTAAAGGAGGTTACAGAGATAAGGAGTGTTGTAGGGGCTGGAGGAGGTTACAGAGATAGGGAGGGGTGTAGGGGCTGGAGGAGGTTACAGAGATTGTGAGAGTTGTAGGGGCTGGAGGAGGCTACAGAGATAGGGATGGTTGTAGGGGCTGGAGGAGGTTACAGATTTAGGGAGAGTTATAGGGGCTGGAGGAGTTTGCAGAGATGGGGAGGGTTGTAGGGGCTCGAGGAGGTTACAGAGATAAGGAGGGTTGTCGGGGCTAAAGGAGGTTACAGAGATAAGGAGTGTTGTAGGGGCTGGAGGAGGTTAAAGAGATAGGGAGGGTTGTAGGGGCTGGAGGAGGTTACAGAGATACTTAGGGTTGTAGGGGCTGGAGGAGGTTACAGGGATAAGGAGGGTTGTAGGGGCTGGAGGAGGTGACAGAGATAAGTAGGGGTGTAGGGGCTGGAGGAAGTTACAGAGATAAGGAGGGGTGTAGGGGTGGAGTAGTTTACAGAGATAGGGAGGGGTGTAGAGGCTGGCGGTGGTTACAGAGATATGGAGGGGTTGTAGGGGCTGGAGGAGGGTTACAGAGATACTTAGGTTTCTAGGGGCTGTAGGAGGTTACAGAGATAGGGAGGGTTGTAGGGGCTAGAGGAGGTTACAGAGATAAGGGAGTGTTGTAGGAGCTGGAGGAGGGTTACAGAGATAGGGAGGGTTATTGGAGCTGGAGGAGGTTACAGAGTTGGGAGAGTTGTAGGGGCTGGCGGAGTTTACAGAGATAGGGAGGGTAGTAGGGGCTGGAGGAGGTTACAGACGTAAGGAGGGTTGTAGTGGCTGGAGGAGGTTACAGAAATAGAGAGGGATGTTGGGGCAGGAGGAGGTTACAGAGATAGGGAGGGTGGTAGGGCCTGGAGTAGGTTAGAGAGATAGGGAGGGTTGTAGGGGCTGGAGGATGTTACAGATATAGGGAGTATTGTAGGTGCTGGAGGAGGTTACAGAGATAAGGATGTTTGTAGGGGCTGGAGGAGGTTACAGAGATAGGGAGGGGTGTAGGGGCTGGAGGAGGTTACAGAGATAGGGAGGGTTGTAGGGACTGGAGGAGGTTACAGACATAGGGAGGTTTGTAGGGACTCGAGGAGGTTACAGAGATAGGGAGGGTTGTAGGGGCTGGAGGAGGTTACAGAGATATGGGGGGTGTAGATACTGGAGGAGGTTTCAGAGATAGGGAGGGTTGTAGGGGCTGGAGGAGGTTACAGAGATAAGGAGGGGTGTAGGGGTGGAGGAGGTTACAGAGATTGTGTGGGTTGTAGGGATTGGCTGAGGTTACAGAGATAGGGAGAGTTGTAGGGGCTGGAGGAGGTTACAGAGCTAGGGAAGGCTGTAGGGGCTGGAGGAGTTTACAGAGATAGGGAGGGTTGTAGGGGCTGGAGTAGGTTACAGAGATCAGGAGGGGTGTAGGGGCTGGAGGAGGTTACAGAGATAGGGAATAGGGAGGGTTGTATGGACTGGAGGAGGTTACAGGGATAGGGAGGTTTGTAGGGGCTGGACAAGGTTACATAGATAGGGAGGGTTGTAGGGGCAGGAGGAGGTTACAGAGATAGGGAGAGTTGTAGGGGCAGGACGAGGTTAGAGAGATAGGGAGGGGTGTAGGGACTGGATGAGGTTACAGAGATAGGGAGGTTTGTTGGGTCTGGACGAGGTTACAGAGGTAGGAAGGTTTGTAGGGGCTGGAGGAGTTTATAGATTTAGGGAGAGTTATAGGGGCTGGAGGAGTTTATAGATTTAGGGAGAGTTATAGGGGCTGGAGGAGTTTGCAGAGATGGGGAGGGTTGTAGGGGCTGGAGGAGGTTACAAAGATAGGGAAGGTCATAGCGGCTGGAGGACGTTACAGAGATAGGGAGGGGGTGTAGGGGCTGGAGGAGGTTACTTAGATACTTAGGGTTGTAGGGGCTGGAGGAGGTTACAGAGATAAGTAGGGGTGTAGGGGCTGGAGGAAGTTACAGAGATAAGGAGGGGTGTAGGGGTGGAGTAGTTTACAGAGATAGGGACGGGTGTAGAGGCTGGCGGTGGTTACAGAGATATGGAGGGGTGTAGGGGCTGGAGGAGGTTACAGAGATACTTAGGTTTCTAGGGGCTGTAGGAGGTTACAGAGATAAGGAGGTTTGTAGGGGCTAGAGGAGGTTACAGAGATAAGGAGTGTTGTAGGAGCTGGAGGAGGTTACAGAGATAGGGAGGGGTGTAGGGGCTGGAGGAGGTTACAGAGATTGTGAGGGTTGTAGGGGCTGGAGGAGGCTACAGAGATAGGGATGGTTGTAGGGGCTGGAGGAGGTTACACAGATAGGGAGAGTTGTACGGGCTGGAAGTGGATACAGAGATAGGGGGGGTGTAGGGGATGGAGGAGGTTACAGAGATAGTGAGCGTTGTAGGGGCTGGTGGAGGTTACAGAGATAGGAAGCGGTGTAGGGGCTGGAGGAGGTTACAGAGATAGGAAGGGGTGTAGGGGCTGGAGGAGGTTACAGAGATAGGGAGAGTTGTAGGGGCTGGCGGAGTTTACAGAGCTGGGGAGGGTTATAGGGGCTGGAGGAGGTTACAGAGTTAGGGAGGGTTGTAGGGGCTGGAGGAGGTTACAGAGATAAGGGGGGGTGCTTGGGCTGGACAAGGTTACAGAGGTAGGGAGGGGTGTAGGGGTGGAGGAGGTTACAGAAATAGGGAGGGATGTTGGGGCAGGAGGTGGTTACAGAGATATGGAGGGGTGTAGGGGCTGGAGGAGGTTAGAGAGATAAGGAGGGTTGTAGGGGCTGGACGAGGTTAGAGAGATATGGAGGGGTGCAGGTGCTGGAGGAGGTTACAGAGATAGGGAGGGTTTTAGGGGCTGGAGGAGGTTACAGAGATAGGGAGAGGTGTAGGGACTGGAGGAGGTTACAGACATAGGGAGGTTTGTAGGGACTCGAGGAGGTTACAGAGATAGGGAGGGTTGTAGGGGCTGGAGGAGGTTACAGAGATATGGGGGGTGTAGATACTGGAGGAGGTTTCAGAGATAGGGAGGGTTGTAGGGGCTGGGGGAGGTTACAGAGATAAGGAGGGGTGTAGGGGTGGAGGAGGTTACAGAGATTGTGTGGGTTTGTAGGGATTGGCTGAGGTTACAGAGATAGGGAGAGTTGTAGGGGCTGGAGGAGGTTACAGAGCTAGGGAAGGCTGTAGGGGCTGGAGGAGTTTACAGAGATAGGGAGGGTTGTAGGGGCTGGAGTAGGTTACAGAGATCAGGAGGGGTGTAGGGGCTGGAGGAGGTTACAGAGATAGGGAGGGTTGTATGGACTGGAGGAGGTTACAGGGATAGGGAGGTTTGTAGGGGCTGGACAAGGTTACATAGATAGGGAGGGTTGTAGGGGCAGGAGGAGGTTACAGAGATAGGGAGAGTTGTAGGGGCAGGACGAGGTTAGAGAGATAGGGAGGGGTGTAGGGACTGGATGAGGTTACAGAGATAGGGAGGTTTGTTGGGTCTGGACGAGGTTACAGAGATAGGAAGGTTTGTAGGGGCTGGAGGAGTTTATAGATTTAGGGAGAGTTATAGGGGCTGGAGGAGTTTGCAGAGATGGGGAGGGTTGTAGGGGCTGGAGGAGGTTACAAAGATAGGGAGGGTTGTAGGGGCTGGAGGAGGTTACAGGGATAAGGAGGGTTGTAGGGGCTGGAAGAGATTACAGAGATAAGTAGGGGTGTAGGGGCTGGAGGAAGTTACAGAGATAAGGAGAGGTGTAGGGGTGGAGTAGTTTACAGAGATAGGGAGGGGTGTAGAGGCTGACAGTGGTTACAGAGATATGGAGGGGTGTAGGGGCTGGAGGAGGTTACAGAGATACTTAGATTTCTAGGGGCTGTAGGAGGTTACAGAGATAAGGAGGGTTGTAGGGGCTAGAGGAGGTTACAGAGATAGGGAGGGGTGTAGGGGCTGGAGGAGGTTACAGAGATAGGGAGGGTTGTAGGGGCTGGAGGAGGCTACAGAGATAGGGAGGGTTGTAGAGGCTGGAAGAGGTTACACAGATAGGGAGTGTTGTACGGGCTGAAAGTGGATACAGAGATGCGGGGGTGTAGGGGTTGGAGAAGGTTACAGAGATAGGGAGCGTCGTAGGGGCTGGAGGAGGTTACAGAGATAGTGAGGGTTGTAGGGGCTGGTGGAGGTTACAGAGATAGGAAGCGGTGTAGGGGCTGGAGGAGGTTACAGAGATAGGGAGGGTTGTAGGGGCTGGAGGAGGTTACAGAGATAGGGAGGGTTATTGGAGCTGGAGGAAGTTACAGAGGAAGGGATGTAGGGGCTGGAGGAGGTTACAGAGATAGGGAGAGTTGTAGGGGCTGGAGGAGTTTACAGAGATGGGGAGGGTTATAGGGGCTGGAGGAGGTTACAGAGATAGGGAGGATTTAGGGGCTGGAGGAGGTTACAGAAATCGGGAGGGGTGTAGGGGCTGGACGAGGTTACAGAGGTAGGGTTGTAGGGGCTGGAGGAGGTTACAGAGATAAGGGGGGGTGCATGGGCTGGAGGAGGTTGCAGAGATAAGGGGGGGTGCATGTGCTGGAGGAGGTTACAGAGATAGGGAGGGGTGTAGGGGCTGGACAAGGTTACAGAGGTAGGGAGGGGTGTTGGGGTGGAGGAGGTTACAGAAATAGGGAGGGGTGTTGGGGCAGGAGGAGGTTACAGAGATATGGAGGGGTGTAGGGGCTGGACAAGGTTACAGAGGTAGGGTTGTAGGGGCTGGAGGAGGTTACAGAGATAAGGGGGGGTGCATGGGCTGGAGGCGGTTGCAGAGATAAGGGGGGGTTGTAGGGGCTGGTGGAGGTTACAGAGATAGAGAGGGTTGTAGGGGCTGGAGGAGGTTACAGAGATAGGAAGGGGTGTAGGTGCTGGAGGAGGTTACAGAGATAGGGAGGGGTGTAGGGGCTGGACAAGGTTACAGAGGTAGGGAGGGGTGTTGGGGTGGAGGAGGTTACAGAAATAGGGAGGGGTGTTGGGGCAGGAGGAGGTTACAGAGATATGGAGGGGTGTAGGGGCTGGAGGAGGTTAGAGAGATTGTTAGGGTTGTAGGGGCTGGAGGAGGTTACAGAGATAGGGAGGTTTGTAGGGGCTGGAGGAGGTTACAGAGATAGGGAGGGTTGTAGGGGCTGGAGGAGGTTACAGAGATAGGGAGTGTTGTAGGGGCTGGACGAGGTTAGAGAGATATGGAGGGGTGTAGGTGCTGGAGGAGGTTACAGAGATAGGGAGGGTTGTAGGGTCTGGAGGAGGTTCCAGAGATAGGGAGGGTTGTAGGGACTGGAGGAGGTTACAGACATAGGGAGGTTTGTAAGGACTCGAGGAGGTACAGAGATAGGGAGGGTTGTAGGAGCTGGAGTAGGTTACAGAGATAGGGAGGGGTTTAGGTTTCTGGAGGAGGTTACAGAGATAATTAGGGTTGTAGGGTCTGGAGGAGGTTGCAGAGATAGGGTGGGTTGTAGGAGCTGGAGGAGGTTACAGAGATAGGGAGGGTTGTAGGGGATGAGGAGGTTACAGAGATAGGGAAGGGTGTAGGGCGTGGAGTAGGTTACAGTGATAGGGAGGGTCGTAGTGGCTGGAGGAGGTTACAGAGATGGGGGGGGAATAGGGGCTGGAAGAGGTGACAGAGATAGTTAGGGTTGTAGGGGCTGGAGGAGCTTACATGAGATAAGGAGTGTTGTAGGGGCTGGAGGAGGTTACAGAGATAGGGAGGGTTGTAGGGGCTCGTGGAGTTTACAGAGATAGGAAGGGGTGTAGGGGCTGGAGGAGTTTACAGAGATCAGGAGGGGTGTCATTGCGATCCCGGTTTACAGAGATAGGGAGGGTTGTAGGGGCTGGAGGAGGTTACAGAGATCAGGAGGGTTGTAGGGGCTGGAGGGGGTTAGAGAGATAGGGAGGGGTGTAGGGGCTGGAGGAGGTTACAGAGATAGGGAGGGGTGTAGGGGTGGAGGAGGTTACAGAGATAGGGAGGGTGAAGGAGCTGGAGGAGGTTACAGAGATAGGGAGGTGTGTAGGGGCTGGAGGAGGTTACAGAGATAGGGAGGGTTGTAGGGACTGGAGGAGGTTACAGAGATACGGAGGTTCGTAGTGGCTGGTGGAGGTTACCGAGATAGAGAGGGGTGTAAAGGCTGGAGGAGGTTACAGAGATAGGTAGGATTGTAGGGGCTGGAGGAGGTTAAAGAGAGAGGGATGGGTGTAGGGGCTGGAGGAGTTTACAGAGATTGCGAGGGTTGTATGGGCTGGAGGACGTTACAGAGATAGGGAGGGTTGTAGGGGCTGGTGGAGGTTACAGAGATAGGGAGAGTTGTACGGGCTGGAATTGGATACAGAGGTAGGGGGTGTGTAGGTGATGGAGGAGGTTACAGAGATTGGGAGAGCTGTAGGGGCTGGAGGAGGTTTTCGAGATAAGGAGGGGTGTAGGGGCTGGAGGTGGTGACAGAGATAGGGAGGGTTGTAGGGGCTGGACGAGGTTACAGAGATAGGGACGTGTAGGGGGTGTAGGAGGTTACAGAGATAGGGACGGTTGTATGGGCTGTAGGAGGTTACCGAGATAAGGAGGGGTGTAGGGGCTGGAGGAGGTCATAGAGATAGGGAGGGTTGTAGGGGCTGGAGGAGGTTGCAGAGATAGGGAGGGGTGTAGGGGTTGGAGGAGGTTACAGAGATAGGGAGGGTCATAGGGGCTGGAGGAGGTTACAGGGATATGGAGGGTTGTAGGGGCTGGAGGAGATTACAGAGATAGGGAGGGGTGTAGCGACTGCGAGAGGTTACAGAGATAGGGAGGGTTGTAGGGGCTGGACGAGGTAACAGAGATAGGGAGGTTTGTACGGACTGGAGGAGGTTACAGAGATAGGGAGGGTTGTAGGGGTGGAGGAGGTTACAGAGATACGGAGTGGTGTAGGAGCTGGACTAGGTTACAGAGATAGGGAGGGGTGTAGGGTTCTGTAGGAGGTTACAGAAATAATTAGGATTGTAGGAGCTGGAGGAATTTACAGAGATAGGGAGGGTAGTAGTGGCTGGAGGAGGTTACAGAGATAGGGAGGGGCATGGGGGCTGGACGAGGTTACAGAGATAGTTAGGGTTGTAGGGGCTGGAGGAGGTTACAGGGATAGGAAGCGGTGTAGGGGCTGGAGGAGGTTACAGAGATAGGAAAAGGTGTAGGGGCTGGAGGAAGTTACAGACATAGGGAGGGTTATTGGAGCTGGAGAGATAACAGAGGAAGAGGTGTAGGGGCTGGAGGAGGTTACAGAGATAGGGAGGATTGTAGGGGCTGGAGGAGGTTATTGAGATAAGGAGGGGTGTAGGGGCTGGAGTTGGTTACAGAGATAGGGAGGGTTCTAGGGGCTGGAGGAGGTTACCGAGATATGGAGGGGTGTAGGGGGTGGAGTAGGTTACAGAGATAGGGAGGGTTGTAGATGCTGGACGAGGTAATAGAGATAGGGAGGTTTGTACGGACTGGAGGAGGTTACAGAGATAGGGAGCGTTGTAGGTGCTGGACGAGGTAACAGATAGGGATGTTTGTACGGACTGGAGGAGGTTACAGTGATAGGGAGGGTTGTAGGGACTGGTGGAGGTTAAAGAGATAGGGAGATTTGTAGGGGCAGGACGAGGTTAGAGAGATATGGAGGGGTGTAGGGACTGGAGGAGGTTACAGAGAAAGGGGTGTAGGGGCCGGAGGAGTTTCCAGAGATAGGTAGGGTTGTAGGGGCTGGAGGAGGTTACCGAGATAAGGAGGGGTGTAGGGGCTGGAGGAGGTTACCGAGATAGGGGGGTTTGTTGGGGCTGGAGGAGGTTACAGAGATAGGGAGGGTTGCAGGATTTCTGGGATGTTACAGAGATAGGGAGGCTTGTAGGGGCTGGAGGAGGTTACAGAGATAGGTAAGGGTGTAGGGTGTGGAGGAGGTTACAGAGATAGGGCGGGTTTTTGGGGCTGGAGGAGGTTACAGAGATAGGGAGGGTTGTCAGGTCTGGAGGAGGTTACAGAGATAGGGAGGGTTGTAGGGGCTGGAGGAGGTTTCAGAGTTGGGGAGGGGTGGAGTTGGTTACAGAGATAGGGAGGGTCGTAGGGGCTGGAGGGGTTTACAGAGATAGGGAGTGTTGTAGGATTTCTGGGATGTTACAGAGTTAGGGAGGGTTGTAGGGGCTGGAGGAGGTTGCAGAGATTGCGAGGGTTGTAGGGGCTGGAGAAGGTTACAGAGATAAGGAGTGTTGTTGGGGCTGGATGAGGTTACAGAGATAGAGAGGATTGTAGGGGCTGTACGAGGTTACAGAGATAGGGAGCATTGTAGGGGCTGGAGAAGGTTACAGAGATAGGGAGCATTGTAGGGGCTGGAGGAGGTTACAGAGATAGGGAGGGGTGTCAGTGCTGGAGGAGGTTACAGAGTTAGGGCGGGTTATAGGAGCTGGAGGAGGATACGGAGATAGGGAAGGTATAGGAGCTGGAGGAGGTTACATAGATAGGGAGGGGTGTAGGGGCTGGAGGAGGTTGCAGAGATAATTAGGATTGTAGGGGCTGGAAGAGTTTACAGACATAAGGAGGGGTGTAGCAGCTGGTGGAGATTACAGAGATGGGGAGGGGTGTAGGGGCTGGAGGAGGTTACAGAGATAGTTGGCATTGTAGGGGCTGGAGGAGGTTACAGTGATGAGGAGGGGTGTAGGGGCTGGTGGAGGTTACAGAGATAGGGAGGGGTGTCAGGGCTGGAGGAAGTTACAGAGCTAGGGAGGGTTGTAGGGGCTGGAGGAGGTTACAGAGATAGGTAGGGGTGTAGGGTGTGGAGGAGGTTACAGTGATAGGGCGGGTTGTAGGGGCTGGAGGAGGTTACAGAGATAGGGAGGTTTTTCAGGGCTGGAGGAGGTTACAGAGATAGGGAGGGTTGTCAGGGCTGGAGGAGGTTTCAGAGTTGGTGAGGGGTGTAGGGGGTGGAGGAGGTTACAGAGATAGGGAGGTTTGTAGGGACTGGAGGAGGTAACATAGATAGGGAGGTTTGTAGGTGCTGGAGGAGGTTACAGAGATAAGGAGGTTTGTAGGAGTTCTGGGAGGTTACAGAGACTGGGAGGGTTGTAGGGGCTGGAGGAGGTTACAGAGATAGGGAGGGTTGTAGGGGCTGGAGGAGGTTACAGAGATAGGGAGTGGTTAGGTACTGGAGGAGGTTTGAGAGATAGGGAGGGTTGTAGGGGCTGGAGGAGTTTACAGAGATAGGGAGGGGTGTCAATGCTGGTGGAGTTTACAGAGATAGGGAGGGTTGTAGGGGCTGGAGGAGGTTACAGAGATATGGAGAGTTGTATGGTCTGGAAGAGAATACAGAGATAGGGAGGGGTGTAGGGGAAAAAGGAGGTTCCAGAGATAGGGAGCGTCGTAGGGGCTGGAAGAGGTTACAGAGATAGGGAGAGTTGTAGGGGCTGGTGGAGATTACAGAGATAGGAAGGGGTGTAGGGGCTGGAGGAGGTTACAGAGATAGGAAAGGGTGTAGGGGATGGAGGAGGTTACAGAGATAGGGGGGGTTATTGGAGCTGGAGGAGGTTACAGAGAAAGGTGTGTAGGGGCTGGAGGAGGTTCCAGAGATAGGTAGGGTTGTAGGGGCTGGAGGAAATTACCGAGATAAGGAGGCGTGTAGGAGCTGGAGGAGGTTACAGAGATAGGGGGGTTGTTGGGGCTGGAGGAGGTTACAGAGATAGGGAGGGTTGTAGGGGCTGGTGGAGGTTACAGAGATAGGGAGCGGTGTAGGGGCTGGAGGAGGTTACAGAGATAGTGAGTGGTGTAGGGGCTGGAGGAGGTTACAGAGATATGGAGGGTTGTATGGGCAGGAGGAGGTTACTGAGATAGGGAGAGTTGTAGGGGCTGGAGGAGGTTACAGAGATAGTGAGTGGTGTAGGGGCTGGAGGAGGTTACAGAGATATGGAGGGTTGTATGGGCAGGAGGAGGTTACTGAGATAGGGAGGGTTGTAGGTGCTGGAGGAGGTTACAGAGATAGCGAGGGTTGTAGGCGCTGGAGGAGGTTACAGAGATAGGGAGGGGTTTCGGGACTGGAGGAGGTTACAGAGATAGGGAGGGTTGTAGGGGCTGGACGAAGTAACAGAGGTAGGAAGGGTTGTCGGGCCTGCAGGAGGTTTCAGAGATAGGGAGAGTTGTAGGGGCTGGAGGAGTTTACAGAGATGGGGTGGGTTGTAGGGGCTGGAGGAGGTTACAGAGATAGGGAGGGGTGTAGGGTCTGGAGGAGGTTACAGAGATAAGTAGGTTTGTAGGGGCTGGAGGAGATGACAGAGATAGGGAGGTTTGTAGCGGCTGGAGGAGGTTACAGAGATAGCGAAGGTTTTAGGGGGTGGAGGAGGTTACAGAGTGAGGGAAGGTCGTAGTGGCTGGAGGAGGTTACAGAGATAGGAAGGGGTTTAGGGGCTGGAGGATGTTACCGAGATAGTTAGGGTTGTAGGGCCTGGAGGAGGTTACAGAGATAAGGAGTGTTGTAGGGGCTGGAGGAGGTTACAGAGATAGGGAGGGTTGTAGGGGCTGGCGGAGGTTACAGAGATAGGGAGGGGTGTAGGTACTGGAGGAGGTTTCAGAGATAGGGAGGGTTGCAGGGGCTGGAGGAGGTTACAGAGATAGTGTTGTAGGGGCTGAAGGATGTTACAGAGATAAGGAGGGCTGTAGGGGCTCGAGGACGTTACAGAGTTAGGGAGGGTTGTAGGGGTTGGAGGAGGTTACAGAGATAGGTAGGGGTGTAGGGTTTGGAGGAAGTTACAGAGATAGGGAGGGTTGTAGGGGCTGCAGGAGGTTTCAGAGATAGGGAGGGCTCTCAGGGCTGGAGTAGGTTACAGAAATAGAGAGGGTTGTAGGGGGTGGAGGTGGTTTCAGAGTTGGGGAGGTGTGTAGGGGTTGGAGGTAGTTACAGAGATAGGGAGGTTCGTAGGTTCTGGAAGAGGTAACTGAGATAGGGAGGGTTGTAGGGCCTGGAGGAGGTTGCAGAGATAGGGAAGGTCGTAGGGGCTGGAGGAGGTTATTGAGATAAGGAGGTTTGTAGGGTCTAGAGGACGTAACATAGATAGGGAGGGTTTAGGGGCTGGAGGAGGTTACAGAGATAGGGAGGGTTGTAGGATTTCTGGGATGTTACAGAGATAGGGAGGGTTGTAGGGGCTGGAGGAGGTTACAGAGATAGGGAGGGTTGTCAGGTCTGGAGGAGGTTATAGAGATAGGGAGGGTTTGTAGGGGCTGGAGGAGGTTTCAGAGTTGGGGAGGGGTGGAGGTGGTTACAGGGATAGGGCGGGTCGTAGGGGCTGGAGTGGTTTACAGAGATAGGGAGGGTTGTAGGGGCTGGAGGAGGTTGCATAGATTGCGAGGGTTGTAGGGGCTGGAGGAGGTTACAGAGATGAGTGTTGTGGGGGCTGGATGAGGTTACAGAGATAGAGAGGGTTGTAGGGGCTGTACGAGTTTACAGATATAGGGAGCATTGTAGGGGCTGGAGGACGTTACAGAGAGAGGGAGTGTTGTAGGGGCTGGAGCAGATTACAGAGATAGGGAGGGGTGTCAGTGCTGGAGGAGGTTACAGAGATAGGGCGGGTTATAGGAGCTGGAGGACGTTACGGAGATAGGGAATGTATAGGAGCTGCAGGAGGTTACATAGATAGGGAGGGTTGTAGGGGCTGGAAGAGTTTACAGACATAAGGAGGGGTGTAGCAGCTGGTGGAGGTTACAGAGATGGGGCGGGGTGTAGGTGCTGGAGGAGGTTACAGAAATAGGGAGGGGTGTAGGGGTGGAGGAGGTTTCAGAGATAGGTAGGGGTGTAGGGGCTGGAGGAGGTTACAGAGATAGTTGGCATTGTTGGGGCTGGAGGAGGTTACAGTGGTGAGGAGGGTTGTAGGGGCTGGTGGAGGTTACAGAGATAGGGAGGGGTGTCAGGGCTGGAGGAAGTTACAGAGCTAGGGAGGGTTGTAGGGGCTGGAGGAGGTTACAGAGATAGGTAGGGGTGTAGGGTGTGGAGGAGGTTGCAGTGATAGGGCGGGTTGTAGGGGCTGGAGGAGGTTACAGAGATAGGGAGGTTTGTCAGGGCTGGAGGAGTTTACAGAGATAGGGAGGTTTGTCAGGGCTGGAGGAGGTTACAGAGATAGGGAGGGTTGTAGGGGCTGGAGGAGGTTACAGAGATAGGGAGGGTCGTAGGGGCGGGAGGAGGTTACTGAGATAGGGAGGTTTGTAGGGACTGGAGGAGGTTACAGAGATAGGGAGGGTTGTAGGTGCTGGAGGAGGTTACAGAGATAAGGAGGTTTGTAGGAGGTCTGGGAGGTTACAGAGACAGGGAGGGTTGTAGGGGCTGGAGGAGGTTACAGAGATAGGGAGGGTTGTAGCGGCTGGAGGAGGTTACAGGGATAAGGAGGGTTGTGGGGGCTGGATGAGGTTACAGAGATAGGGAGTGTTGTAGGGGCTGTACGAGGTTACAGAGATAGGGAGGGTTGTAGGCCTGGAGGAGGTTACAGAGATAAGGAGGGTTGTAGGGGTTGTACGAGGTTACAGAGATAGGGAGCATTGTAGGGGCTGGAGGACGTTACAGAGAGAGGGCGGGTTGTCGGGGCTGGAGCAGGTTACAGAGATAGGGAGGGGTGTAGGGGTTGTCGGAGGTTACAAAGATAGGGATCCCTGTATCAATCCCAAACTAATCCCACTGCGCAACTCTCTCCCCATTACTCTGTATCAATCCCAAACTAATCCCACTGCCCTTCTCTCTCTCCATTGCCCTGTATCATTCCCAAACTAATCCCACTGCCCCACTCTCTCCCCATAGCCCTGTATCAATCCCACACTAATCACACTGCCCTGCTCTCTCCCCATCGCCCTGTATCAATCCCCAAACTAATCCCACTGCCCCGCTCTTTCCCCATAGCCCTGTATCAATCCCAAACTAACCCCACTGCCCCACTCTCTCCCCATAGCCCTGTATCAATTCCCAAACTAATCCCACTGCCCCGCTCTCTCCCCATAGCCCTGTATCAATCCCACACTAATCACACTGCCCTGCTGTCTCCCCATAGCCCAATATCATTCCCAAACTAATCCCACTGCCCCGCTCTTTCCCCATAGCCCTGTATCAATCCCAAACTAACCCCACTGCCCCACTCTCTCCCCATAGCCCTGTATCAATTCCCAAACTAATCCCACTGCCCTGCTGTCTCCCCATAGCCCAGTATCAATCCCCAAACTAATCTCATTGCCCCGTTCTCTCCCCATAGCCCTGTATCAATCCCCAAACTAATCCCACTGCCCCGCTCTCTCCCCATAGCCCTGTATCAATCCCCAAACTAATCCCACTGCCCCACTCTCTCCCCATAGCCCTGTATCAATCCCCAAACTAATCCCACTGCCCTGCTGTCTCCCCATAGCCCAGTATCAATCCCCAAACTAATCTCATTGCCCCGTTCTCTCCCCATAGCCCTGTATCAATCCCCAAACTAATCCCACTGTCCCGCTCTCTCTCCATAGCCCTGTATCGATCCCAAACTAATCCCACTGCCCCGCTCTCTCCCCATAGCCCTGTATCAATCCGAAACTAATCCCACTGTCCCACTCTCTCCCCATAGCCCTGTATCAATCCCAAACTAATCCCACTGTCCTGCTCTCTCCCCATAGCCCTGTATCAATCCCAAACTAATCCCACTGCCCCGCTCTCTCCCCATAGCCCTGTATCAATCCCCAAACTAATTCCCCTGCCCCGCTCTCTCCCCATAGCCCTGTATCAATCCCAAACTAATCCCACTGCCCCGCTCTCTCCCCATAGCCCTGTATCAATCCCAAACTAATCCCACTGCCCCACTCTCTCGCCATAACCCTGTATCAATCCCAAACTAATACCACTGTCCTGCTCTTTCCCCATATCCCTGTATCAGGGTGGGGGTGGGGAAGGGAGTGGGGTGTGGGGGTGGGCTGGGGATGGGAGTGGGGGTGGGGGTGGGGTGCTGGGGCCGGGGGGGTGGGGGTGGGGTGGGGATGGAAGTGGGGGTGGGGTGCGGGGGGGTGGGGGTGGGAGTGGGAGCAGGGGTGAGGGTGGGGTGCGGGGGCTGGGGGGGTTGGGCGGTGGGAGCTGGGTGCAGGGGGGTGGGGTGAGGTGCGAGGGGTTGGGGTGGGTGCTGGAGCCGGGGTGTGGGGGTGGGGTGCAGGGGCCGGGGGCTGGGGGTGGGGGGGCGGTTGTGGAGGTGGAGGTGGGGGTGGGGTGCGGGGGCCGCGTGCGGAGGCGGGGGTGGTGGTTGGAGTGGGGGGGCCAGGGTGTGGGGTTGATGGTGGGTAAAGTGGATTCGAGGTAGGAGATCAGCCATGGTGTTATTGAATGGGGCAGCAGGCTCGAGGGGCTGAATGGCCTCCTCCTGCTCCTGATTCGTTTGGGATCTCAGCCCCTTTAGAGTAACGGAGCCCCAGGGAGTGCCAGCAGCCCAGGCACCCCTCCTAACTTGCACTGATGGGCAATGCCCCTCTTCAACCAGGGTTATTAAACCCTCCTTGTTGGCAGGGAGTAGTTCGGTGGGGCGGCTGGTGGGTGAGGGGGGTGGGTTGCATATAAAAAATTTTAGGAGTTCAGTCACGTTGCCCATTTGGGATCCTGTCACTAGGAGACAGGAAAATGGTGTCTCTGGCCATTCACATTGAGTCCAATAAAAGCACGGGAAGGAATTTGGCAAGGACCAAGAGCCTAACAATGAACTCCCTTCTGAGCAGCCCTTTGGTAAAGCGCTTCTCACTGAACAACCTCAATAGGCATCCTGTTTGTGAAGGGTGGTTGGTGCGAGGGCTCGCTCGCATTTCTGACATCGGTGTCCTCATGGTGACTGGGTCAGTGTTCGGAAACTGGGTCAGAGTTGGAGTGAATGTGAGAGAGGGAGACAGAGAGAGAGAGGGAGACAGAGAGAGAGAGGGAGACAGAGAGAGAGAAAGAGGGGCAGAGAGAGAGAGAGAGAGGGGCAGAGAGAGAGAGAGAGAGAGGGGCAGAGAGAGAGAGAGGGACGGGCAGAGAGAGAGAGAGAGGGGCAGAGAGAGAGAGAGAGAGGGGCAGAGAGAGAGAGAGAGACGGGCAGAGAGAGAGAGAGGGGCAGAGAGAGAGAGAGAGGGGCAGAGAGAGAGAGAGAGACGGGCAGAGAGAGAGAGAGAGGGGCAGAGAGAGAGAGAGAGGGGGGCAGAGAGTGAGAGGGGGGCAGAGAGAGAGAGAGGGGCAGAGAGAGAGAGAGAGGGGCAGAGAGAGAGAGAGAGGGGCAGAGAGAGAGAGAGGGGGCAGAATGAGAGAGAGGGGGCAGAGAGTGAGAGGGGGGCAGAGAGAGAGAGGGGGCAGAGAGAGAGAGACAAAAAGAGAGAGAGAGGGACAGAGAGAGATAGAGAGGGAGAAACAGAGAGTGCAAAAGAGAGACAGAGAGAGATAAAGTCAGAGAGAGAGACAGAGAGAGGGAGAGAGACAGAGAGAGTGAGGGGCAGAGAAGAGACATAGAGAGAGACGGAGAGAGAGAGACAAAGAGGAAGAAAGAGACAGGGAGAGAGAGAGAAACAGAGAGAGTGTGAAAGAGAGAGAGGGAGAGATGGAGACAGAGCAAGAGAGAGAGAGAGTGAAACACAGAGAGAGACAGAGAGTGAGAAACAGAGAAAGTGCAAAAGAGAGACAGAGAGAGATAAAGACAGAGAGAGAGAGACCGAGAAAGAGACCAAGAGAGAGAGAGAAACAAGGAGAGAGAGAGATGCAGAGGAAGAAAGAGACAGAGAGTAAGAGAGAGAAAAGAGTGCAAAACAGAGACAGACAGAAAGAGAGAGAGAGTGAAAGGCAGAGAGAGAGACAGAGACTGAGAGAGAGACAGAGAGAGACAGAAAGAGAGAGACGGAGAGGGAGGGAGAGAGTGAGAGAGAAACACAAGTTGAATTGGGGGTGAGTGACAGTTCACTGAGGGAATCTGAGTTGAAGCAGCAACTCCCACTTTAACCTGCACCTTGTCTGGAGCTATGGCAGAGCTGCAATGTCCTTCCACCACATCACTGACCAGAGGAATCTCTCCCGCTCTTACCGCCTGCCCCCGGATTGATCTACAGGTTGATGTTTAACCTGTCCAGCCACATGTTAACACACCTTGTGTGGCCAAGAGCTCCCGGAGTGAGGCTCGATTCCCAGGGAGTCTGCTTCGGAGAGGAGTACTCTACCCAACCCCCCTGTCCCCCCTGCCCCCAACAACCCCTCTCCCCACCTCGCAGCTGGAGAGAGAGAGAGACAGAGAGAGAGAGATCGAGCCCAAATTAAGGGGAGAGAGGAGACAATGAAAGGAAGGGGAGACGGCGGGAGGAGGCTAAAGAAAGAGGGCGGGGGGGGGCGAGAGGGCATGAAGAGCGAGTGCAAAAGCAGGAATGTGGAGTGAGCAGAGAGAGGGATGGATGAAGGAGTGAAAGTGAGAGAGAGAGAGAGAGAGAGAGAAATGGCAAATGAAAAACGCAAGGGGATTAAGAAGGACATGGACTGTGTTAATGATCAGACTTTGGCTGCGATTATACAACCTCGAAGCCTTGGTAAGCGACCAAGGTTCAAAGTTAAGATGAGTGCTGAACCGTGGCTAAGGTACAAACAGAAGACATAGCCCCAGAGACATTCCAGGTAGAACACACTCATTGTATTTAACAATGAAAGATTTCATGCTCTCTTCTGGACCTGGAAAAATTTATTAATTTTGCTTCCAATCTCCACCCCTCCATCATTTTCATGTGGTCCATCTCTGACACTTCCCTTCCCTTCCTTGACCTCTCTCTCTCCATTTCTGGTGATAGACTGTCCACCAATATCCATTACAAGCCTACCGACTCCCACAGCTACCTTGACTACAGCTCCTCACACCCCGCTTCCTGTAAGGACTCCATCCCATTCTCTCAGTTCCTTCGCCTCCGTCGCATCTGTTCCGATGATGCTACCTTCAAAAACAGTTCCTCTGACATGTCCTCCTTCTTCCTTAACCGAGGTTTTCCGCCCACGGTCGTTGACAGGGCCCTCAACCGTGTCCGGCCCATCTCCCACACATCCGCCCTCACGCCTTCTC
Organism: Carcharodon carcharias; assembly: GCF_017639515.1. NCBI lineage: Eukaryota > Metazoa > Chordata > Chondrichthyes > Lamniformes > Lamnidae > Carcharodon > Carcharodon carcharias. The sequence goes on from NW_024470881.1 coordinate 61,616, forward strand.
CTCCCTCCCAGAAACATGATAGGGTCCCCCTTGTCCTCACTTATCACCCCACCAGCCTCCGCATTCAAAGGACCATCCTCCACCATTTCTGCCAACTCCAGCATGATGCCACCACCAAACACATCTTCCCTTCACCCCCACTGTCGGCATTCCGTAGGGATCGTTCCCTCCGGGACACCCTGGTCCACTCCTCCATCACCCCTACACCTCAACCCCCTCCCACGGCACCTTCCCATGCAACCGCAGAAGATGCAACACCTGCCCCTTTACTTCCCCCCTCCTCACCAACCAAGGGCCTTTCAAGTGAAGCAGCATTTCACTTGCACTTCCCTCAATTTAGTCTACTGCATTCGCTGCTCCCAATATGGTCTCCTCTACATTGGAGAGACCAAACGTAAACTGGGCGACCGCTTTGCAGAACACCTTCGGTCTGTCCGCAAGAATGACCCAAACCTCCCTGTCGCTTGCCATCTTAACACCTCCACCCTGCTCTCTTGCCCACATGTCTGTCCTTGGCTTGCTGCATTGTTCCAGTGAAGCCCAACGCAAACTGGAGGAACAACACCTCATCTTCCGACTAGGCACTTTACAGCCTTCCGGACTGAATATTGAATTCAACAACTTTAGGTCTTGACCTCCCTCCCCCATCCCCACCCCCTTTCCGTTTATTCCGCCTCCTTTTTGTTTTTTCCAATAATTTATATAGATTTTTCTTTTCCCACTTATTTCCATTACTTTTAAATGTATTTCCACCCATTGTTTTATCTCTACCTTTTAGCCTATTTCGATCCCTTCCCCCCACCCCACCCCCACTAGGGCTATCTGTACCTTGCCCCCACCCCACCCCCACTAGGGCTATCTGTACCTTCCCCCCACCCCACCCCCACTAGGTCTATCTGTACCTTCCCCCCACCCCACCCCCACTAGGGGTATCTGTACCTTCTCCCCACCCCACCCCCACTAGGGGTATCTGAACCTTGCTCGTCCTGCTTTCTACCCTTAATTAGCACATTCCTTAGATAATATCACCACCTTCAACACCTCTTTGTCCTTTTGCCTGTGACATCTTTTGGTTATCTCCACCTATCACTGGCCCTCGATCCAGCTCTACCTGTCCCACCCCCCCTCTTAAACCAGCTTATATTTCACCCCTTTCCTATTTTCCCTTAGTTCTGTTGAAGGGTCATGAGGACTCCAAAGGTGAACTGTGCTCCCCCTCTCCCCAGATGCTGCCAGACCTGCTGAGTTTTTCCAGGTTATTCTGGTTTCGTTCAAGATTTCTGAGCCTGATTTGGCTGCCAGAACGGTTCGCCCACCCCGGTATCTCGGTCAAGTTAATGCAGGGCACCCTGACTAGAGGGGAGATAGTGGCAGAGCAAGTCGAGAGAGCAGAACTCGTTCTGACAAACGTCTGGGCGACAAACTTTTAAAACTTTTAAAACTCCGCGGGTCTCTTACTTTGATCGTGTCCAGGGGATGACCAGCAACTATCAAGCACACTCCACCGACTCCCCCGGCCAGCAGGTTCCTCAGGGGACTGACCGGCTGCGATTTGACCATCTCTCCTCCTCCTCCTCCTCACTGCCAGTGGCATTGCTTGCAGAGCGGGGTCTCTCTCTCTCTCTCTCTCTCTCTATCGCTCTAGGAGCTGTCACATGAGAACAGCCCTCCCAACCGACCGACCCGCATCGCTACCTCCCAACAGTGACGCCCAGTGCTGCCCTCAAATCTACAGGGAGCAGGTGTTATCACAGAGGGACAGGGTGAGCAGGCAGGGGGAGGAGGGTGTGTGTGGGGTGCTAGTAAAAGGGACAGTGTGTGGGTGCTTAAGGGACAATGTGTGAGTATTTAAGGGACAGTGTGTGGGGTGTTTAAGGGACAGTGTGTGGGTGTTTCAGGGACAGTGTGTGGGTATTAAAGGGACAGTGTGTGGGTGTTTAAGGGACAGTGTGTGGGTGTTTAATGGTCAGTGTGTGGGTATTTAAGGGACAGTGTGTGGGTGTTTAAGGGACAGTGTGTGGGTGTTTAAGGGACAGTGTGCGGGTGTTTAAGGGACAGTGTGTGGGTATTAAAGGGACAATGTGTGGGTGTTTAAGGGACAGTGTGTGGGTGTTTAAGGGACAGTGTGTGGGTGTTTAAGGGACAGTGTGGGGTATTAAAGGGACAGTGTGTGGGTGTTTAAGGGACAGTGTGTGGGGTGTTTAAGGGACAGTGTGTGGGTATTAAATGGACAGTGTGTGGGTCTTTAAGGGACAATGTGTGGGTGTTTAAGGGACATTGTGTGGGTGTTTAAGGGACAGTGTGTGGGTGTTTAAGGGACAGTGTGTGGGGTGTTTAAGGGACAATGTGTGGGTGTTAAAGGGACAGTGTGTGGGTGTTTAAGGGACAGTGTGTGGGTGTTGAAGGGACAGTGTGTGGGTATTTAATGGACAGTGTGTGGGTGTTTAAGGGACAGTGTGTGGGTGTTTAAGGGACAGTGTGTGAGTATTTAATGGACAGTGTGTGGGTGTTTAAGGGACAGTGTGTGGGTATTAAAGGGACAGTGTGTGGGGTGTTGAAGGGACAGTGTGTGGGCATTAAAGGGAGTGTGTGGGTGTTTAAGGGACAGTGTGTGGGTGTTTAAGGGACAGTGTGTGGGAGTTTAAGGGACAGTGTGTGGGTTTTTAAGGGACAGTGTGTGGGTATTAAAGGGACAGTGTGTGGGGTGTTGAAGGGACAGTGTGTGGGTATTAAAGGGAGTGTGTGGGTGTTTAAGGGACAGTGTGTGGGTGTTTAAGGGACAGTGTGTGGGTATTAAAGGGACAGTGTGTGGGTGTTTAAGGGACAGTGTGTGGGTGTTTAAGGGACAATGTGTGGGTATTTAAGGGACAATGTGTGGGTGTTTAAGGGACATTGTGTGGGTGTTTAAGGGACAGTGTGTGGGTGTTTAAGGGACAGTGTGTGGGTGTTTAAGGGACAGTGTGTGGGTATTAAAGGGACAATGTGTGGGTGTTTCAGGGACAGTGTGTGGGTGTTTAAGGGACAGTGTGTGGGTGTTTAAGGGACAGTGTGTGGGTATTTAAGGGACAGTGTGTGGGGTGTTTAAGAGACAGTGTGTGGGTGTTTAAGGGACAGTGTGTCGGTGTTGAAGGGACAGTGTGTGGGTATTAAAGGGACAGTGTGTGGGGTATTAAAGGGACAGTGTGTGGGTGTTTAAGGGACAGTGTGTGGGTGTTTCAGGGACAGTGTGTGGGTATTAAAGGGACAGTGTGTGGGTATTAAAGGGACAGTGTGTGGGGTGTTTAAGGGACAGTGTGTGGGTGTTTAAGGGACAGTGTGTGAGTATTTAAGGGACAGTGTGTGGGGTGTTTAAGGGACAGTGTGTGGGGTGTTTAAGGGACAGTGTGTGGGTGTTTCAGGGACAGTGTGTGGGTATTAAAGGGACAGTGTGTGGGTGTTTAAGGGACAGTGTGTGGGTGTTTAATGGTCAGTGTGTGGGTGTTTAAGGGACAGTGTGTGGGTGTTTAAGGGACAGTGTGTGGGTGTTTAAGGGACAGTGTGTGGGGTGTTTAAGGGACAGTGTGGGGTATTAAAGGGACAGTGTGTGGGTGTTTAAGGGACAGTGTGTGGGGTGTTTAAGGGACAGTGTGTGGGCATTAAATGGACAGTGTGTGGGTCTTTAAGGGACAATGTGTGGGTGTTTAAGGGACATTGTGTGGGTGTTTAAGGGACAGTGTGTGGGTGTTTAAGGGACAGTGTTGGGGTGTTTAAGGGACAATGTGTGGGTGTTAAAGGGACAGTGTGTGGGTGATTAAGGGACAGTGTGTGGGTGTTGAAGGGACAGTGTGTGGGTATTTAATGGACAGTGTGTGGGTGTTTAAGGGAGAGTGTGTGGGTGTTTAAGGGACAGTGTGTGAGTATTTAATGGACAGTGTGTGGGTGTTTAAGGGACAGTGTGTGGGTATTAAAGGGACAGTGTGTGGGGTGTTGAAGGGACAGTGTGTGGGTATTAAAGGGAGTGTGTGGGTGTTTAAGGGACAGTGTGTGGGTGTTTAAGGGACAGTGTGTGGGTATTAAAGGGACAGTGTGTGGGGTGTTGAAGGGACAGTGTGTGGGTATTAAAGGGAGTGTGTGGGTGTTTAAGGGACAGTGTGTGGGTGTTTAAGGGACAATGTGTGGGTATTAAAGGGACAATGTGTGGGTGTTTAAGGGACATTGTGTGGGTGTTTAAGGGACAGTGTGTGGGTGTTTAAGGGACAGTGTGTGGGTGTTTAAGGGACAGTGTGTGGGTATTAAAGGGACAATGTGTGGGTGTTTAAGGGACAGTGTGTGGGTGTTTAAGGGACAGTGTGTGGGGTGTTTAAGGGACAGTGTGTGGGTATTTAAGGGACAGTGTGTGGGTGTTTAAGGGACAGTGTGTGGGGTGTTTAAGGGACAGTGTGTGGGTATTAAAGGGACAGTGTGTGGGTGTTTAAGGGACAGTGTGTGGGTGTTTCAGGGACAGTGTGTGGGTGTTTAAGGGACAGTGTGTGGGTATTAAAGGGACAGTGTGTGGGTGTTTAAGGGACAGTGTGTGGGTGTTTAAGGGACAGTGTGTGAGTATTTAAGGGACAGTGTGTGGGTGTTTAAGGGACAGTGTGTGGGGTGTTTAAGGGACAGTGTGTGGGTGTTTCAGGGACAGTGTGTGGGTATTAAAGGGACAGTGTGTGGGTGTTTAAGGGACAGTGTGTGGGTGTTTAAGGGACAGTGTGTGGGTATTAAAGGGACAGTGTGTGGGTGTTTAAGGGACAGTGTGTGGGTGTTTAAGGGACAGTGTGTGGGTGTTTAAGGGACAGTGTGTGGGTGTTTAAGGGACAGTGTGTGGGTATTAAAGGGAAAGTGTGTGGGTGTTTAAGGGACAGTGTGTGGGTGTTTAAGGGACAGTGTGTGGGTGTTTAAGTGACAGTGTGTGGGTATTTAAGGGACAGTGTGTGGGGTGTTTAAGGGACAGTGTGTGGGTCTTTAAGGGACAGTGTGTGGGTGTTTAAGGGACAGTGTGTGGGTATTTAAGGGACAGTGTGTGGGGTGTTTAAGGGACAGTGTGTCGGTGTTGAAGGGACAGTGTGTGGGTATTAAAGGGACAGTGTGTGGGTATTAAAGGGACAGTGTGTGGGTGTTTAAGGGACAGTGTGTGGGTGTTTCAGGGACAGTGTGTGGGTATTAAAGGGACAGTGTGTGGGTATTAAAGGGACAGTGTGTGGGTGTTTAAGGGACAGTGTGTGGGTGTTTAAGGGACAGTGTGTGAGTATTTAAGGGACAGTGTGTGGGGTGTTTAAGGGACAGTGTGTGGGGTGTTTAAGGGACAGTGTGTGGGTGTTTCAGGGACAGTGTGTGGGTATTAAAGGGACAGTGTGTGGGTGTTTAAGGGACAGTGTGTGGGTGTTTAATGGACAGTGTGTGGGTATTTAAGGGACAGTGTGTGGGTGTTTAAGGGACAGTGTGTGGGTGTTTAAGGGACAGTGTGTGGGTATTAAAGGGACAGTGTGTGGGTGTTTAAGGGACAGTGTGTGGGTGTTTAAGGGACAGTGTGTGGGTGTTTAAGGGACAGTGTGTGGGTGTTTAAGGGACAGTGTGTGGGTATTAAAGGGACAGTGTGTGGGTGTTTAAGGGACAGTGTGTGGGGTGTTTAAGGGACAGTGTGTGGGTATTAAAGGGACAGTGTGTGGGTCTTTAAGGGACAGTGTGTGGGTGTTTAAGGGACAGTGTGTGGGTGTTTAAGGGACAGTGTGTGGGTGTTTAAGGGACAGTGTGTGGGTGTTTAAGGGACAGTGTGTGGGTGTTTAAGGGACAGTGTGTGGGTGTTTAAGGGACAGTGTGTGGGTGTTTAAGGGACAGTGTGTGGGTATTTAAGGGACAGTGTGTGGGTGTTTAAGGGACAGTGTGTGGGTGTTTAAGGGACAGTGTGTGAGTATTTAATGGACAGTGTGTGGGTGTTTAAGGGACAGTGTGTGGGTATTAAAGGGACAGTGTGTGGGGTGTTGAAGGGACAGTGTGTAGGTATTAAAGGGAGTGTGTGGGTGTTTAAGGGACAGTGTGTGGGTGTTTAAGGGACAGTGTGTGGGTATTAAAGGGACAGTGTGTGGGTGTTTAAGGGACAGTGTGTGGGTGTTTAATGGTCAGTGTGTGGGTATTTAAGGGACAGTGTGTGGGTGTTTAAGGGACAGTGTGTGGGTGTTTAAGGGACAGTGTGTGGGTATTAAAGGGACAATGTGTGGGTGTTTAAGGGACAGTGTGTGGGTGTTTAAGGGACAGTGTGTGGGTGTTTAAGGGACAGTGTGTGGGTGTTTAAGGGACAGTGTGGGGTATTAAAGGGACAGTGTGTGGGTGTTTAAGGGACAGTGTGTGGGTGTTTAAGGGACAGTGTGTGGGCATTAAATGGACAGTGTGTGGGTCTTTAAGGGACAATGTGTGGGTGTTTAAGGGACATTGTGTGGGTGTTTAAGGGACAGTGTGTGGATGTTTAAGGGACAGTGTGTGGGGTGTTTAAGGGACAGTGTGTGGGTGTTAAAGGGACAGTGTGTGGGTGTTGAAGGGACAGTGTGTGGGTGTTGAAGGGACAGTGTGTGGGTATTTAATGGACAGTGTGTGGGTGTTTAAGGGACAGTGTGTGGGTGTTTAAGGGACAGTGTGTGGAGTGTTCAAGGGACAGTGTGTGGGTGTTTAAGGGACAGTGTGTGGGTATTAAAGGGACAGTGTGTGGGGTGTTGAAGGGACAGTGTGTGGGTATTAAAGGGAGTGTGTGGGTGTTTAAGGGACAGTGTGTGGGTGTTTAAGGGACAGTGTGTGGGTATTAAAGGGACAGTGTGTGGGGTGTTGAAGGGACAGTGTGTGGGTATTAAAGGGAGTGTGTGGGTGTTTAAGGGACAGTGTGTGGGTGTTTAAGGGACAGTGTGTGGGTGTTTAAGGGACAGTGTGTGGGTGTTTAAGGGACAGTGTGTGGGTGTTTAAGGGACAGTGTGTGGGTGTTTAAGGGACAGTGTGTGGGTGTTTAAGGGGACAGTGTGTGGGTGTTTAAGGGACAGTGTGTGGGTGTTTAAGGGACAGTGTGTGGGTATTAAGGGACAGTGTGTGGGTGTTTAAGGGACAGTGTGTGGGTGTTTAAGGGACAGTGTGTGGGTGTTTAAGGGACAGTGTGTGGGTGTTTAAGGGACAGTGTGTGGGTGTTTAAGGGACAGTGTGTGGGTGTTTAAGGGACAGTGTGTGGGTGTTTAAGGGACAGTGTGTGGGTATTAAAGGGACAGTGTGTGGGTGTTTAAGGGACAGTGTGTGGGTGTTTAAGGGACAGTGTGTGGGTGTTTAAGGGACAGTGTGTGGGTGTTTAAGGGACAGTGTGTGGGTGTTTAAGGGACAGTGTGTGGGTGTTTAAGGGACAGTGTGTGGGTGTTTAAGGGACAGTGTGTGGGTGTTTAAGGGACAGTGTGTGGATATTTAAGGGACAGTGTGTGGGTGTTTAAGGGACAGTGTGTGGGTGTTTAAGGGACAGTGTGTGGGTATTTAAGGGACAGTGTGTGGGTGTTTAAGGGACAGTGTGTGGGTGTTTAAGGGACAGTGTGTGGGTGTTTAAGGGACAGTGTGTGGGTGTTTAAGGGACAGTGTGTGGGTATTTAAGGGACAGTGTGTGGGTGTTTAAGGGACAGTGTGTGGGTGTTTAAGGGACAGTGTGTGGGTATTTAAGGGACAGTGTGTGGGTGTTTAAGGGACAGTGTGTGGGTGTTTAAGGGACAGTGTGTGGGTGTTTAAGGGACAGTGTGTGGGTGTTTAAGGGACAGTGTGTGGGTATTAAGGGACAGTGTGTGGGTGTTTAAGGGACAGTGTGTGGGTGTTTAAGGGACAGTGTGTGGGTGTTTAAGGGACAGTGTGTGGGTATTAAGGGACAGTGTGTGGGTGTTTAAGGGACAGTGTGTGGGTGTTTAAGGGACAGTGTGTGGGTGTTTAAGGGACAGTGTGTGGGTGTTTAAGGGACAGTGTGTGGGTGTTTAAGGGACAGTGTGTGGGTGTTTAAGGGACAGTGTGTGGGTGTTTAAGGGACAGTGTGTGGGGTCTTTAAGGGACAGTGTGTGGGTGTTTAAGGGACAGTGTGTGGGTGTTTAAGGGACAGTGTGTGGGTGTTTAAGGGACAGTGTGTGGGTGTTTAAGGGACAGTGTGTGGGTATTAAAGGGACAGTGTGTGGGTGTTTAAGGGACAGTGTGTGTGTTGTTTAAGGGACAGTGTGTGGGTGTTTAAGGGACAGTGTGTGGGTATTTAAGGGACAGTGTGTGGGTGTTTAAGGGACAGTGTGTGGGTGTTTAAGGGACAGTGTGTGGGTGTTTAAGGACAGTGTGTGGGTGTTTAAGGGACAGTGTGTGGGTGTTTAAGGGACAGTGTGTGGGTGTTTAAGGGACAGTGTGTGGGTGTTTAAGGGACAGTGTGTGGGTGTTTAAGGGACAGTGTGTGGGTGTTTAAGGGACAGTGTGTGGGTGTTTAAGGGACAGTGTGTGGGTGTTTAAGGGACAGTGTGTGGGTGTTTAAGGGACAGTGTGTGGGTGTTTAAGGGACAGTGTGTGGGTGTTTAAGGGACAGTGTGTGGGTGTTTAAAGGGACAGTGTGTGGGTGTTTAAGGGACAGTGTGTGGGTGTTTAAGGGACAGTGTGTGGGTGTTTAAGGGACAGTGTGTGGGTGTTTAAGGGACAGTGTGTGGGTGTTTAAGGGACAGTGTGTGGGTATTTAAGGGACAGTGTGTGGGTGTTTAAGGGACAGTGTGTGGGTGTTTAATGGACAGTGTGTGAGTGTTTAAGGGACAGTGTGTGGGTATTTAAGGGACAGTGTGTGGATATTTAAGGGAGAGTGTGTGGGGGTTTAAGGGACAGTGTGTGGGTGTTTAAGGGACAGTGTGTGGGTGTTTAAGGGACAGTGTGTGGGTGTTTAAGGGACAGTGTGTGGGGGTTTAAGGGACAGTGTGTGGGTGTTTAAGGGACAGTGTGTGGGTGTTTAAGGGACAGTGTGTGGGTGTTTAAGGGACAGTGTGTGGGGGTTTAAGGGACAGTGTGTGGGTGTTTAAGGGACAGTGTGTGGGTGTTTAAGGGACAGTGTGTGGGTATTTAAGGGACAGTGTGTGGATACTTAAGGGACAGTGTGTGGGTGTTTAAGGGACAGTGCGTGGGTGTTTATGGGACAGTGTGTGGGTGTTTAAGGGACAGTGTGTCGGTGTTTAAGGGACAATGTGTGGGTGTTTAAGGGACAGTGTGTGGGTGTTTAAGGGACAGTGTGTGGGTGTTTAAAGGGACAGTGTGTGGGTGTTTAAGGGACAGTGTGTGGGTGTTTAAGGGACAGTGTGTGGGTGTTTAAGGGACAGTGTGTGGGTGTTTAAGGGACAGTGTGTGGGTGTTTAAGGGACAGTGTGTGGGTGTTTAAGGGACAGTGTGTGGGTGTTTAAGGGACAGTGTGTGGGTGTTTAAGGGACAGTGTGTGGGTGTTTAAGGGACAGTGTGTGGGTGTTTAAGGGACAGTGTGTGCGAGTTTTTGGACAGTGTGTGGGTGTTTAAGGGACAGTGTGTGGGTGTTTAAGGGACAGTGTGTGGGTGTTTAAGGGACAGTGTGTGGGTGTTTAAGGGACAGTGTGTGGGTGTTTAAGGGACAGTGTGTGGGTGTTTAAGGGACAGTGTGTGGGTGTTTAAGGGACAGTGTGTGGGGTATTAAAGGGACAGTGTGTGGGTGTTTAAGGGACAGTGTGTGGGTGTTTAAGGGACAGTGTGTGGGTGTTTAAGGGACAGTGTGTGGGTGTTTAAGGGACAGTGTGTGGGTGTTTAAGGGACAGTGTGTGGGTGTTTAAGGGACAGTGTGTGGGTATTAAAGGGACAGTGTGTGGTTGTTTAAGGGACAGTGTGTGGGTGTTTAAGGGACAGTGTGTGGGTATTAAAGGGACAGTGTGTGGGTGTTTAAGGGACAGTGTGTGGGTATTAAAGGGACAGTGTGTGGGTGTTTAAGGGACAGTGTGTGGGTGTTTAAGGGACAGTGTGTGGGTATTAAAGGGACAGTGTGTGGGTGTTTAAGGGACAGTGTGTGGGTGTTTAAGGGACAGTGTGTGGGTATTAAGGGACAGTGTGTGGGTGTTTAAGGGACAGTGTGTGGGTGTTTAAGGGACAGTGTGTGGGTGTTTAAGGGACAGTGTGTGGGTGTTTAAGGGACAGTGTGTGGGTATTTAAGGGACAGTGTGTGGGTGTTTAAGGGACAGTGTGTGGGTGTTTAAGGGACAGTGTGTGGGTGTTTAAGGGACAGTGTGTGGGGTGTTTAAGGGACAGTGTGTGGGTATTTAAGGGACAGTGTGTGGGTGTTTAAGGGACAGTGTGTGGGTGTTTAAGGGACAGTGTGTGGGTATTAAAGGGAAAGTGTGTGGGTGTTTAAGGGACAGTGTGTGGGTGTTTAAGGGACAGTGTGTGGGTGTTTAAGGGACAGTGTGTGGGTATTAATGGGACAGTGTGTGGGTGTTTAAGGGACAGTGTGTGGGTGTTTAAGGGACAGTGTGTGGGTGTTTAAGGGACAGTGTGTGGGTATTAAAGGGACAGTGTGTGGGTGTTTAAGGGACAGTGTGTGGGTGTTTAAGGGACAGTGTGTGGGTGTTTAAGGGACAGTGTGTGGGTGTTTAAGGGACAGTGTGTGGGTGTTTAAGGGACAGTGTGTGGGTGTTTAAGGGACAGTGTGTGGGTGTTTAAGGGACAGTGTGTGGGTGTTTAAGGGACAGTGTGTGGGTGTTTAAGGGACAGTGTGTGGGTGTTTAAGGGACAGTGTGTGGGTATTTAAGGGACAGTGTGTGGGTGTTTAAGGGACAGTGTGTGGGTGTTTAAGGGACAGTGTGTGGGTGTTTAAGGGACAGTGTGTGGGTATTAAAGGGACAGTGTGTGGGTGTTTAAGGGACAGTGTGTGGGTGTTTAAGGGACAGTGTGTGGGTATTAAAGGGACAGTGTGTGGGTGTTTAAGGGACAGTGTGTGGTGTTTAAGGGACAGTGTGTGGGTGTTTAAGGGACAGTGTGTGGGTGTTTAAGGGACAGTGTGTGGGTGTTTAAGGGACAGTGTGTGGGTGTTTAAGGGACAGTGTGTGGGTGATTAAGGGACAGTGTGTGGGTGTTTAAGGGACAGTGTGTGGGTGTTTAAGGGACAGTGTGTGGGGTTTTAAGGGACAGTGTGTGGGTGTTTAAGGGACAGTGTGTGGGTGTTTAAGGGACAGTGTGTGGGTGTTTAAGGGACAGTGTGTGGGTGTTTAAGGGACAGTGTGTGGGTGTTTAAGGGACAGTGTGTGGGTATTTAAGGGACAGTGTGTGGGTGTTTAAGGGACAGTGTGTGGGGTGTTTAAGGGACAGTGTGTGGGGTATTTAAGGGACAGTGTGTGGGTGTTTAAGGGACAGTGTGTGGGTGTTAAGGGACAGTGTGTGGGTATTTAAGGGACAGTGTGTGGGTGTTTAAGGGACAGTGTGTGGGTGTTTAAGGGACAGTGTGTGGTGTTTAAGGGACAGTGTGTGGGTGTTTAAGGGACAGTGTGTGGGTGTTTAAGGGACAGTGTGTGGGTGTTTAAGGGACAGTGTGTGGGTACTTAAGGGACAGTGTGTGGGTGTTTAAGGGACAGTGTGTGGGTGTTTAAGGGACAGTGTGTGGGTGTTTAAGGGACAGTGTGTGGGTGTTTAAGGGACAGTGTGTGGGGTGTTAAAGGGACAGTGTGTGGGTGTTTAAGGGACAGTGTGTGGGGTGTTTAAGGGACAGTGTGTGGGTGTTTAAGGGACAGTGTGTGGGTGTTTAAGGGACAGTGTGTGGGTGTTTAAGGGACAGTGTGTGGGTGTTTAAGGGACAGTGTGTGGGTGTTTAAGGGACAGTGTGTGGGTGTTTAAGGGACAGTGTGTGGGTGTTTAAGGGACAGTGTGTGGGTGTTTAAGGGACAGTGTGTGGGTGTTTAAGGGACAGTGTGTGGGTGTTTAAGGGACAGTGTGTGGGTGTTTAAGGGACAGTGTGTGGGTGTTTAAGGGACAGTGTGTGGGTGTTTAAGGGACAGTGTGTGGGTGTTTAAGGGACAGTGTGTGGGTGTTTAAGGGACAGTGTGTGGGTTTTAAAGGGACAGTGTGTGGGTGTTTAAGGGACAGTGTGTGGGTGTTTAAGGGACAGTGTGTGGGTGTTTAAGGGACAGTGTGTGGGTGTTTAAGGGACAGTGTGTGGGTGTTTAAGGGACAGTGTGTGGGTGTTTAAGGGACAGTGTGTGGGTGTTTAAGGGACAGTGTGTGGCTATTTAAGGGACAGTGTGTGGGTGTTTAAGGGACAGTGTGTGGGTGTTTAAGGACAGTGTGTGGGTGTTTCAGGGACAGTGTGTGGGTGTTTAAGGGACAGTGTGTGGGTGTTTAAGGGACAGTGTGTGGGTGTTTAAGGGACAGTGTGTGGGTATTTAAGGGACAGTGTGTGGGTGTTTAAGGGACAGTGTGTGGGTGTTTAAGGGACAGTGTGTGGGTGTTTAAGGGACAGTGTGTGGGTGTTTAAGGGACAGTGTGTGGGTGTTTAATGGGACAGTGTGTGGGTGTTTAAGGGACAGTGTGTGGGTGTTTAAGGGACAGTGTGTGGGTGATTAAAGGGACAGTGTGTGGCTGTTTAAGGGACAGTGTGTGGGTGTTTAAGGGACAGTGTGTGGGTGTTTAAGGGACAGTGTGTGGGTGTTTAAGGGACAGTGTGTGGGTGTTTAAGGGACAGTGTGTGGGTGTTTAAGGGACAGTGTGTGGGTGTTTAAGGGACAGTGTGTGGGTGTTTAAGGGACAGTGTGTGGGTGTTTAAGGGACAGTGTGTGGGTGTTTAAGGGACAGTGTGTGGGTGTTTAAGGGACAGTGTGTGGGGTATTAAAGGGACAGTGTGTGGGTGTTTAAGGGACAGTGTGTGGGTGTTTAAGGGACAGTGTGTGGGTGTTTAAGGGACAGTGTGTGGGTGTTTAAGGGACAGTGTGTGGGTATTTAAGGGACAGTGTGTGGGTGTTTAAGGGAAAATGTGTGGATCTTTACAGGACAGTGTGTGGGGTATTTAAGGGACAGTGTGTGGGTGTTTAAGGGACAGTGTGTGGGTGTTTAAGGGACAGTGTGTGGGTGTTTAAGGGACAGTGTGTGGGTATTTATGGGACAGTGTGTGGGTGTTTAAGGGACAGTGTGTGGGTGTTTAAGGGACAGTGTGTGGGTATTAAAGGGACAGTGTGTGGGTGTTTAAGGGACAGTGTGTGGGTGTTTAAGGGACAGTGTGTGGGTGTTTAGGGACAGTGTGTGGGTGTTTAAGGGACAGTGTGTGGGTGTTTAAGGGACAGTGTGTGGGGTGTTTAAGGGACAGTGTGTGGGTGTTTAAGGGACAGTGTGTGGGTGTTTAAGGGACAGTGTGTGGGTGTTTAAGGGACAGTGTGTGGGTATTTAAGGGACAGTGTGTGGGTGTTTAAGGGACAGTGTGTGGGTATTTAAGGGACAGTGTGTGGTGTTTAAGGGACAGTGTGTGGGTGTTTAAGGGACAGTGTGTGGGTGTTTAAGGGACAGTGTGTGGATGTTTAAGGGACAGTGTGTGGGTTTTTCAGGGACAGTGTGTGGGTGTTAAAGGGACAGTGTGTATGCTGTTTAAGGGACAGTGTGTGGGTGTTTAAGGGACAGTGTGTGGGTGTTTAAGGGACAGTGTGTGGGGTGTTTAAGGGACAGTGTGTGGGTGTTTAAGGGACAGTGTGTGGGTATTTAAGGGACAGTGTGTGGGTGTTTAAGGGACAGTGTGTGGGTGTTTAAGGGACAGTGTGTGGGTATTAAGGGACAGTGTGTGGGTGTTTAAGGGACAGTGTGTGGGTGTTTAAGGGACAGTGTGTGGGTGTTTAAGGGACAGTGTGTGGGTGTTTAAGGGACAGTGTGTGGGTGTTTAAGGGACAGTGTGTGGGTGTTTAAGGGACAGTGTGTGGGTGTTTAAGGGACAGTGTGTGGTGTTTAAGGGACAGTGTGTGGGTGTTTAAGGGACAGTGTGTGGGTGTTTAAGGGACAGTGTGTGGGTGTTTAAGGGACAGTGTGTGGGTGTTTAAAGGGACAGTGTGTGGGTGTTTAAGGGACAGTGTGTGGGTGTTTAAGGGACAGTGTGTGGGTATTTAAGGGACAGTGTGTGGGTGTTTAAGGGACAGTGTGTGGGTGTTTAAGGGACAGTGTGTGGGTATTTAAGGGACAGTGTGTGGGTGTTTAAGGAAAATTTGTGGGTGTTTAAGGGACAGTGTGTGGGTGTTTAAGGGACAGTGTGTGGGTATTAAAGGGACAGTGTGTGGGTGTTTAAGGGACAGTGTGTGGGTGTTTAAGGGACAGTGTGTGGGTATTAAAGGGACAGTGTGTGGGTGATTAAGGAACTGTGTGTGGGTGTTTAAGGGACAGTGTGTGGGTGTTTAAGGGACAGTGTGTGGGTATTTAAGGAGTGTGTGGTGTTAAGGGAAAGTGTGTGGGTGTTTAAGGGACAGTGTGTGAATATTAAATGGACAGTGTGTGGGTGTTTAAGGGACAGTGAGTGAGTATTTAAGGGAGAGTGTGTGGGTGTTTATGGGACAGTGTGTGGGTGTTTAAGGGACAGTGGGTCGGTGTTTAAGGGACAGAGTGTGGGGTGTTTAAGGGACAGTGAGTGAGTATTTAAGGGAGAGTGTGTGGGTGTTAAAGGGACAGTGTGTGGGTGTTTAAGGGACAGTGTGTGGGTGTTTAAGGGACAGTGTGTGGGTGTTTAAGGGACAGTGTGTGGGGTGTTTAAGGGAGAGTGTGTGGGTATTAAAGGGACAGTGTGTGGGTGTTTAAGGGACAGTGTGTGGGTATTAAATGGACAGTGTGTGGGTGTTTAAGGGACAGTGTGTGGGTGTTTAAGGGACAGTGTGTGGGTGTTTAAAGGGACAGTGTGTGGGTGTTTAAGGGACAGTGTGTGGGTGTTTAAGGGACAGTGTGTGGGGTGTTTAAAGGACAGTGTGTGGGTGTTTAAGGGACAGTGTGTGGGTGTTTAAGGGACAGTGTGTGGGTGTTTAAGGGACAGTGTGTGGGTGTTTAAGGGACAGTGTGTGGGGTGTTTAAGGGACAGTGTGTGGGTGTTTAAGGGACAGTGTGTGGGTGTTTAAGGGACAGTGTGTGGGTGTTTAAGGGACAGTGTGTGGGTGTTTAAGGGACAGTGTGTGGGTGTTTAAGGGACAGTGTGTGGGTGTTTAAGGGACAGTGTGTGGGTGTTTAAGGGACAGTGTGTGGGTATTTAAGGGACAGTGTGTGGGTATTTAAGGGACAGTGTGTGGGTGTTTAAGGGACAGTGTGTGGGTGTTTAAGGGACAGTGTGTGGGTGTTTAAGGGACAGTGTGTGGGTGTTTAAAGGACAGTGTGTGGGTGTTTAAGGGACAGTGTGTGGGTGTTTAAGGGACAGTGTGTGGGTGTTTAAGGGACAGTGTGTGGGTGTTTAAGGGACAGTGTGTGGGTGTTTAAGGGACAGTGTGTGGGGTGTTTAAGGGACAGTGTGTGGGTGTTTAAGGGACAGTGTGTGGGTGTTTAAGGGACAGTGTGTGGGTGTTTAAGGGACAGTGTGTGGGTGTTTAAGGGACAGTGTGTGGGTGTTTAAGGGACAGTGTGTGGGTGTTTAAGGGACAGTGTGTGGGTGTTTAAGGGACAGTGTGTGGGTGTTTACGGGACAGTGTGTGGGTGTTTAAGGGACAGTGTGTGGGTGTTTAAGGGACAGTGTGAGGGTGTTTAAGGGACAGTGTGTGGGTGTTTAAGGGACAGTGTGTGGGTATTAAAGGGACAGTGTGTGGGTGTTTAAGGGACAGTGTGTGTCTGTTTAAGGGACAGTGTGTGGGGGTTTAAGGGACAGTGTGTGGGTGTTTAAGGGACAGTGTGTGGGTGTATAAGGGACAGTGTGTGGGGTGTTTAAGGGACAGTGTGTGGGTGTTTAAGGGACAGTGTGTGGGTATTTAAGGGACAGTGTGTGGGTGTTTAAGGGACAGTGTGTGGGTGTTTAAGGGACAGTGTGTGGGTGTTTAAGGGACAGTGTGTGGGTGTTTAAGGGACAGTGTGTGGGTGTTTAAGGGACAGTGTGTGGGTGTTTAAGGGACAGTGTGTGGTCATTAAAGGGACAGTGTGTGGGTGTTTAAGGGACAGTGTGTGGGGTATTAAGGGACAGTGTGTGGGTGTCTAAGGGACAGTGTGTGGGTGTTTAAGGGACAGTGTGTGGGTGTTTAAGGGACAGTGTGTGGGTGTTTAATGGACAGTGTGTGGGTGTTTAAGGGACAGTGTGTGGGTGTTTAAGGGACAGTGTGTGGGTTTTAAAGGGACAGTGTGTGGGTGTTTAAGGGACAGTGTGTGGGTGTTTAAGGGACAGTGTGTGGGTGTTTAAGGGACAGTGTGTGGGTGTTTAAGGGACAGTGTGTGGGTGTTTAAGGGACAGTGTGTGGGTGTTTAAGGGACAGTGTGTGGGTGTTTAAGGGACAGTGTGTGGGTGTTTAAGGGACAGTGTGTGGGTATTTAAGGGACAGTGTGTGGGTGTTTAAGGGACAGTGTGTGGGTGTTTAAGGGACAGTGTGTGGGTGTTTAAGGGACAGTGTGTGGTGTTTAAGGGACAGTGTGTGGGTGTTTAAGGGACAGTGTGTGGGTGTTTAAGGGACAGTGTGTGGGTGTTTAAGGGACAGTGTGTGGGTGTTAAAGGGACAGTGTGTGGGTGTTTAAGGGACAGTGTGTGGGTGTTTAAGGGACAGTGTGTGGGTGTTTAAGGGACAGTGTGTGGGTGTTTAAGGGACAGTGTGTGGGTATTAAGGGATAGTGTGTGGGTGTTTAAGGGACAGTGTGTGGGTGTTTAAGGGACAGTGTGTGGGTGTTTAAGGGACAGTGTGTGGGTGTTTTATGGACAGTGTGTGGGTGTTTAAGGGACAGTGTGTGGGTGTTTAAGGGACAGTGTGTGGTGTTTAAGGGACAGTGTGTGGGTGTTTAAGGGACAGTGTGTGGGTGTTTAAGGGACAGTGTGTGGGTGTTTAAGGGACAGTGTGTGGGTGTTTAAGGGACAGTGTGTGGGTGTTTAAGGGACAGTGTGTGGGTGTTTAAGGGACAGTGTGTGGGTGTTTAAGGGACAGTGTGTGGGTGTTTAAGGGACAGTGTGTGGGTGTTTAAGGGACAGTGTGTGGGTGTTTAAGGGACAGTGTGTGGGTGTTTAAGGGACAGTGTGTGGGTGTTTAAGGGACAGTGTGTGGGTGTTTAAGGGACAGTGTGTGGGTGTTTAAGGGACAGTGTGTGGGTGTTTAAGGGACAGTGTGTGGGTGTTTAAGGGACAGTGTGTGGGTGTTTAAGGGACAGTGTGTGGGTGTTTAAGGGACAGTGTGTGGGTGTTTAAGGGACAGTGTGTGGGTGTTTAAGGGACAGTGTGTGGGTGTTTAAGGGACAGTGTGTGGGTGTTTAAGGGACAGTGTGTGGGTGTTTAAGGGACAGTGTGTGGGTGTTTAAGGGACAGTGTGTGGGTGTTTAAGGGACAGTGTGTGGGTGTTTAAGGGACAGTGTGTGGGTGTTTAAGGGACAGTGTGTGGGTGTTTAAGGGACAGTGTGTGGGTGTTTAAGGGACAGTGTGTGGGTGTTTAAGGGACAGTGTGTGGGTGTTTAAGGGACAGTGTGTGGGTGTTTAAGGGACAGTGTGTGGGTGTTTAAGGGACAGTGTGTGGGTGTTTAAGGGACAGTGTGTGGGTGTTTAAGGGACAGTGTGTGGGTGTTTAAGGGACAGTGTGTGGGTGTTTAAGGGACAGTGTGTGGGTGTTTAAGGGACAGTGTGTGGGTGTTTAAGGGACAGTGTGTGGGTGTTTAAGGGACAGTGTGTGGGTGTTTAAGGGACAGTGTGTGGGTGTTTAAGGGACAGTGTGTGGGTGTTTAAGGGACAGTGTGTGGGTGTTTAAGGGACAGTGTGTGGGTGTTTAAGGGACAGTGTGTGGGTGTTTAAGGGACAGTGTGTGGGTGTTTAAGGGACAGTGTGTGGGTGTTTAAGGGACAGTGTGTGGGTGTTTAAGGGACAGTGTGTGGGTGTTTAAGGGACAGTGTGTGGGTGTTTAAGGGACAGTGTGTGGGTGTTTAAGGGACAGTGTGTGGGTGTTTAAGGGACAGTGTGTGGGTGTTAAAGGGACAGTGTGTGGGTGTTTAAGGGACAGTGTGTGTGTGGGACAGTGTGTGGGTGTTTAAGGGACAGTGTGTGGGTGTTTAAGGGACAGTGTGTGGTGTGTTTAAGGGACAGTGTGTGGGTGTTTAAGGGACAGTGTGTGGGTGTTTAAGGGACAGTGTGTGGGTGTTTAAGGGACAGTGTGTGGGTGTTTAAGGGACAGTGTGTGGGTGTTTAAGGGACAGTGTGTGGGTGTTTAAGGGACAGTGTGTGGGTGTTTAAGGGACAGTGTGTGGGTGTTTAAGGGACAGTGTGTGGGTGTTTAAGGGACAGTGTGTGGGTGTTTAAGGGACAGTGTGTGGGTGTTTAAGGGACAGTGTGTGGGTGTTTAAGGGACAGTGTGTGGGTGTTTAAGGGACAGTGTGTGGGTGTTTAAGGGACAGTGTGTGGGTGTTTAAGGGACAGTGTGTGGGTGTTTAAGGGACAGTGTGTGGGTGTTTAAGGGACAGTGTGTGGGTGTTTAAGGGACAGTGTGTGGGTGTTTAAGGGACAGTGTGTGGGTGTTTAAGGGACAGTGTGTGGGTGTTTAAGGGACAGTGTGTGGGTGTTTAAGGGACAGTGTGTGGGTGTTTAAGGGACAGTGTGTGGGTGTTTAAGGGACAGTGTGTGGGTGTTTAAGGGACAGTGTGTGGGTGTTTAAGGGACAGTGTGTGGGTGTTTAAGGGACAGTGTGTGGGTGTTTAAGGGACAGTGTGTGGGTGTTTAAGGGACAGTGTGTGGGTGTTTAAGGGACAGTGTGTGGGTGTTTAAGGGACAGTGTGTGGGTGTTTAAGGGACAGTGTGTGGGTGTTTAAGGGACAGTGTGTGGGTGTTTAAGGGACAGTGTGTGGGTGTTTAAGGGACAGTGTGTGGGTGTTTAAGGGACAGTGTGTGGGTGTTTAAGGGACAGTGTGTGGGTGTTTAAGGGACAGTGTGTGGGTGTTTAAGGGACAGTGTGTGGGTGTTTAAGGGACAGTGTGTGGGTGTTTAAGGGACAGTGTGTGGGTGTTTAAGGGACAGTGTGTGGGTGTTTAAGGGACAGTGTGTGGGTGTTTAAGGGACAGTGTGTGGGTGTTTAAGGGACAGTGTGTGGGTGTTTAAGGGACAGTGTGTGGGTGTTTAAGGGACAGTGTGTGGGTGTTTAAGGGACAGTGTGTGGGTGTTTAAGGGACAGTGTGTGGGTGTTTAAGGGACAGTGTGTGGGTGTTTAAGGGACAGTGTGTGGGTGTTTAAGGGACAGTGTGTGGGTGTTTAAGGGACAGTGTGTGGGTGTTTAAGGGACAGTGTGTGGGTGTTTAAGGGACAGTGTGTGGGTGTTTAAGGGACAGTGTGTGGGTGTTTAAGGGACAGTGTGTGGGTGTTTAAGGGACAGTGTGTGGGTGTTTAAGGGACAGTGTGTGGGTGTTTAAGGGACAGTGTGTGGGTGTTTAAGGGACAGTGTGTGGGTGTTTAAGGGACAGTGTGTGGGTGTTTAAGGGACAGTGTGTGGGTGTTTAAGGGACAGTGTGTGGGTGTTTAAGGGACAGTGTGTGGGTGTTTAAGGGACAGTGTGTGGGTGTTTAAGGGACAGTGTGTGGGTGTTTAAGGGACAGTGTGTGGGTGTTTAAGGGACAGTGTGTGGGTGTTTAAGGGACAGTGTGTGGGTGTTTAAGGGACAGTGTGTGGGTGTTTAAGGGACAGTGTGTGGGTGTTTAAGGGACAGTGTGTGGGTGTTTAAGGGACAGTGTGTGGGTGTTTAAGGGACAGTGTGTGGGTGTTTAAGGGACAGTGTGTGGGTGTTTAAGGGACAGTGTGTGGGTGTTTAAGGGACAGTGTGTGGGTGTTTAAGGGACAGTGTGTGGGTGTTTAAGGGACAGTGTGTGGGTGTTTAAGGGACAGTGTGTGGGTGTTTAAGGGACAGTGTGTGGGTGTTTAAGGGACAGTGTGTGGGTGTTTAAGGGACAGTGTGTGGGTGTTTAAGGGACAGTGTGTGGGTGTTTAAGGGACAGTGTGTGGGTGTTTAAGGGACAGTGTGTGGGTGTTTAAGGGACAGTGTGTGGGTGTTTAAGGGACAGTGTGTGGGTGTTTAAGGGACAGTGTGTGGGTGTTTAAGGGACAGTGTGTGGGTGTTTAAGGGACAGTGTGTGGGTGTTTAAGGGACAGTGTGTGGGTGTTTAAGGGACAGTGTGTGGGTGTTTAAGGGACAGTGTGTGGGTGTTTAAGGGACAGTGTGTGGGTGTTTAAGGGACAGTGTGTGGGTGTTTAAGGGACAGTGTGTGGGTGTTTAAGGGACAGTGTGTGGGTGTTTAAGGGACAGTGTGTGGGTGTTTAAGGGACAGTGTGTGGGTGTTTAAGGGACAGTGTGTGGGTGTTTAAGGGACAGTGTGTGGGTGTTTAAGGGACAGTGTGTGGGTGTTTAAGGGACAGTGTGTGGGTGTTTAAGGGACAGTGTGTGGGTGTTTAAGGGACAGTGTGTGGGTGTTTAAGGGACAGTGTGTGGGTGTTTAAGGGACAGTGTGTGGGTGTTTAAGGGACAGTGTGTGGGTGTTTAAGGGACAGTGTGTGGGTGTTTAAGGGACAGTGTGTGGGTGTTTAAGGGACAGTGTGTGGGTGTTTAAGGGACAGTGTGTGGGTGTTTAAGGGACAGTGTGTGGGTGTTTAAGGGACAGTGTGTGGGTGTTTAAGGGACAGTGTGTGGGTGTTTAAGGGACAGTGTGTGGGTGTTTAAGGGACAGTGTGTGGGTGTTTAAGGGACAGTGTGTGGGTGTTTAAGGGACAGTGTGTGGGTGTTTAAGGGACAGTGTGTGGGTGTTTAAGGGACAGTGTGTGGGTGTTTAAGGGACAGTGTGTGGGTGTTTAAGGGACAGTGTGTGGGTGTTTAAGGGACAGTGTGTGGGTGTTTAAGGGACAGTGTGTGGGTGTTTAAGGGACAGTGTGTGGGTGTTTAAGGGACAGTGTGTGGGTGTTTAAGGGACAGTGTGTGGGTGTTTAAGGGACAGTGTGTGGGTGTTTAAGGGACAGTGTGTGGGTGTTTAAGGGACAGTGTGTGGGTGTTTAAGGGACAGTGTGTGGGTGTTTAAGGGACAGTGTGTGGGTGTTTAAGGGACAGTGTGTGGGTGTTTAAGGGACAGTGTGTGGGTGTTTAAGGGACAGTGTGTGGGTGTTTAAGGGACAGTGTGTGGGTGTTTAAGGGACAGTGTGTGGGTGTTTAAGGGACAGTGTGTGGGTGTTTAAGGGACAGTGTGTGGGTGTTTAAGGGACAGTGTGTGGGTGTTTAAGGGACAGTGTGTGGGTGTTTAAGGGACAGTGTGTGGGTGTTTAAGGGACAGTGTGTGGGTGTTTAAGGGACAGTGTGTGGGTGTTTAAGGGACAGTGTGTGGGTGTTTAAGGGACAGTGTGTGGGTGTTTAAGGGACAGTGTGTGGGTGTTTAAGGGACAGTGTGTGGGTGTTTAAGGGACAGTGTGTGGGTGTTTAAGGGACAGTGTGTGGGTGTTTAAGGGACAGTGTGTGGGTGTTTAAGGGACAGTGTGTGGGTGTTTAAGGGACAGTGTGTGGGTGTTTAAGGGACAGTGTGTGGGTGTTTAAGGGACAGTGTGTGGGTGTTTAAGGGACAGTGTGTGGGTGTTTAAGGGACAGTGTGTGGGTGTTTAAGGGACAGTGTGTGGGTGTTTAAGGGACAGTGTGTGGGTGTTTAAGGGACAGTGTGTGGGTGTTTAAGGGACAGTGTGTGGGTGTTTAAGGGACAGTGTGTGGGTGTTTAAGGGACAGTGTGTGGGTGTTTAAGGGACAGTGTGTGGGTGTTTAAGGGACAGTGTGTGGGTGTTTAAGGGACAGTGTGTGGGTGTTTAAGGGACAGTGTGTGGGTGTTTAAGGGACAGTGTGTGGGTGTTTAAGGGACAGTGTGTGGGTGTTTAAGGGACAGTGTGTGGGTGTTTAAGGGACAGTGTGTGGGTGTTTAAGGGACAGTGTGTGGGTGTTTAAGGGACAGTGTGTGGGTGTTTAAGGGACAGTGTGTGGGTGTTTAAGGGACAGTGTGTGGGTGTTTAAGGGACAGTGTGTGGGTGTTTAAGGGACAGTGTGTGGGTGTTTAAGGGACAGTGTGTGGGTGTTTAAGGGACAGTGTGTGGGTGTTTAAGGGACAGTGTGTGGGTGTTTAAGGGACAGTGTGTGGGTGTTTAAGGGACAGTGTGTGGGTGTTTAAGGGACAGTGTGTGGGTGTTTAAGGGACAGTGTGTGGGTGTTTAAGGGACAGTGTGTGGGTGTTTAAGGGACAGTGTGTGGGTGTTTAAGGGACAGTGTGTGGGTGTTTAAGGGACAGTGTGTGGGTGTTTAAGGGACAGTGTGTGGGTGTTTAAGGGACAGTGTGTGGGTGTTTAAGGGACAGTGTGTGGGTGTTTAAGGGACAGTGTGTGGGTGTTTAAGGGACAGTGTGTGGGTGTTTAAGGGACAGTGTGTGGGTGTTTAAGGGACAGTGTGTGGGTGTTTAAGGGACAGTGTGTGGGTGTTTAAGGGACAGTGTGTGGGTGTTTAAGGGACAGTGTGTGGGTGTTTAAGGGACAGTGTGTGGGTGTTTAAGGGACAGTGTGTGGGTGTTTAAGGGACAGTGTGTGGGTGTTTAAGGGACAGTGTGTGGGTGTTTAAGGGACAGTGTGTGGGTGTTTAAGGGACAGTGTGTGGGTGTTTAAGGGACAGTGTGTGGGTGTTTAAGGGACAGTGTGTGGGTGTTTAAGGGACAGTGTGTGGGTGTTTAAGGGACAGTGTGTGGGTGTTTAAGGGACAGTGTGTGGGTGTTTAAGGGACAGTGTGTGGGTGTTTAAGGGACAGTGTGTGGGTGTTTAAGGGACAGTGTGTGGGTGTTTAAGGGACAGTGTGTGGGTGTTTAAGGGACAGTGTGTGGGTGTTTAAGGGACAGTGTGTGGGTGTTTAAGGGACAGTGTGTGGGTGTTTAAGGGACAGTGTGTGGGTGTTTAAGGGACAGTGTGTGGGTGTTTAAGGGACAGTGTGTGGGTGTTTAAGGGACAGTGTGTGGGTGTTTAAGGGACAGTGTGTGGGTGTTTAAGGGACAGTGTGTGGGTGTTTAAGGGACAGTGTGTGGGTGTTTAAGGGACAGTGTGTGGGTGTTTAAGGGACAGTGTGTGGGTGTTTAAGGGACAGTGTGTGGGTGTTTAAGGGACAGTGTGTGGGTGTTTAAGGGACAGTGTGTGGGTGTTTAAGGGACAGTGTGTGGGTGTTTAAGGGACAGTGTGTGGGTGTTTAAGGGACAGTGTGTGGGTGTTTAAGGGACAGTGTGTGGGTGTTTAAGGGACAGTGTGTGGGTGTTTAAGGGACAGTGTGTGGGTGTTTAAGGGACAGTGTGTGGGTGTTTAAGGGACAGTGTGTGGGTGTTTAAGGGACAGTGTGTGGGTGTTTAAGGGACAGTGTGTGGGTGTTTAAGGGACAGTGTGTGGGTGTTTAAGGGACAGTGTGTGGGTGTTTAAGGGACAGTGTGTGGGTGTTTAAGGGACAGTGTGTGGGTGTTTAAGGGACAGTGTGTGGGTGTTTAAGGGACAGTGTGTGGGTGTTTAAGGGACAGTGTGTGGGTGTTTAAGGGACAGTGTGTGGGTGTTTAAGGGACAGTGTGTGGGTGTTTAAGGGACAGTGTGTGGGTGTTTAAGGGACAGTGTGTGGGTGTTTAAGGGACAGTGTGTGGGTGTTTAAGGGACAGTGTGTGGGTGTTTAAGGGACAGTGTGTGGGTGTTTAAGGGACAGTGTGTGGGTGTTTAAGGGACAGTGTGTGGGTGTTTAAGGGACAGTGTGTGGGTGTTTAAGGGACAGTGTGTGGGTGTTTAAGGGACAGTGTGTGGGTGTTTAAGGGACAGTGTGTGGGTGTTTAAGGGACAGTGTGTGGGTGTTTAAGGGACAGTGTGTGGGTGTTTAAGGGACAGTGTGTGGGTGTTTAAGGGACAGTGTGTGGGTGTTTAAGGGACAGTGTGTGGGTGTTTAAGGGACAGTGTGTGGGTGTTTAAGGGACAGTGTGTGGGTGTTTAAGGGACAGTGTGTGGGTGTTTAAGGGACAGTGTGTGGGTGTTTAAGGGACAGTGTGTGGGTGTTTAAGGGACAGTGTGTGGGTGTTTAAGGGACAGTGTGTGGGTGTTTAAGGGACAGTGTGTGGGTGTTTAAGGGACAGTGTGTGGGTGTTTAAGGGACAGTGTGTGGGTGTTTAAGGGACAGTGTGTGGGTGTTTAAGGGACAGTGTGTGGGTGTTTAAGGGACAGTGTGTGGGTGTTTAAGGGACAGTGTGTGGGTGTTTAAGGGACAGTGTGTGGGTGTTTAAGGGACAGTGTGTGGGTGTTTAAGGGACAGTGTGTGGGTGTTTAAGGGACAGTGTGTGGGTGTTTAAGGGACAGTGTGTGGGTGTTTAAGGGACAGTGTGTGGGTGTTTAAGGGACAGTGTGTGGGTGTTTAAGGGACAGTGTGTGGGTGTTTAAGGGACAGTGTGTGGGTGTTTAAGGGACAGTGTGTGGGTGTTTAAGGGACAGTGTGTGGGTGTTTAAGGGACAGTGTGTGGGTGTTTAAGGGACAGTGTGTGGGTGTTTAAGGGACAGTGTGTGGGTGTTTAAGGGACAGTGTGTGGGTGTTTAAGGGACAGTGTGTGGGTGTTTAAGGGACAGTGTGTGGGTGTTTAAGGGACAGTGTGTGGGTGTTTAAGGGACAGTGTGTGGGTGTTTAAGGGACAGTGTGTGGGTGTTTAAGGGACAGTGTGTGGGTGTTTAAGGGACAGTGTGTGGGTGTTTAAGGGACAGTGTGTGGGTGTTTAAGGGACAGTGTGTGGGTGTTTAAGGGACAGTGTGTGGGTGTTTAAGGGACAGTGTGTGGGTGTTTAAGGGACAGTGTGTGGGTGTTTAAGGGACAGTGTGTGGGTGTTTAAGGGACAGTGTGTGGGTGTTTAAGGGACAGTGTGTGGGTGTTTAAGGGACAGTGTGTGGGTGTTTAAGGGACAGTGTGTGGGTGTTTAAGGGACAGTGTGTGGGTGTTTAAGGGACAGTGTGTGGGTGTTTAAGGGACAGTGTGTGGGTGTTTAAGGGACAGTGTGTGGGTGTTTAAGGGACAGTGTGTGGGTGTTTAAGGGACAGTGTGTGGGTGTTTAAGGGACAGTGTGTGGGTGTTTAAGGGACAGTGTGTGGGTGTTTAAGGGACAGTGTGTGGGTGTTTAAGGGACAGTGTGTGGGTGTTTAAGGGACAGTGTGTGGGTGTTTAAGGGACAGTGTGTGGGTGTTTAAGGGACAGTGTGTGGGTGTTTAAGGGACAGTGTGTGGGTGTTTAAGGGACAGTGTGTGGGTGTTTAAGGGACAGTGTGTGGGTGTTTAAGGGACAGTGTGTGGGTGTTTAAGGGACAGTGTGTGGGTGTTTAAGGGACAGTGTGTGGGTGTTTAAGGGACAGTGTGTGGGTGTTTAAGGGACAGTGTGTGGGTGTTTAAGGGACAGTGTGTGGGTGTTTAAGGGACAGTGTGTGGGTGTTTAAGGGACAGTGTGTGGGTGTTTAAGGGACAGTGTGTGGGTGTTTAAGGGACAGTGTGTGGGTGTTTAAGGGACAGTGTGTGGGTGTTTAAGGGACAGTGTGTGGGTGTTTAAGGGACAGTGTGTGGGTGTTTAAGGGACAGTGTGTGGGTGTTTAAGGGACAGTGTGTGGGTGTTTAAGGGACAGTGTGTGGGTGTTTAAGGGACAGTGTGTGGGTGTTTAAGGGACAGTGTGTGGGTGTTTAAGGGACAGTGTGTGGGTGTTTAAGGGACAGTGTGTGGGTGTTTAAGGGACAGTGTGTGGGTGTTTAAGGGACAGTGTGTGGGTGTTTAAGGGACAGTGTGTGGGTGTTTAAGGGACAGTGTGTGGGTGTTTAAGGGACAGTGTGTGGGTGTTTAAGGGACAGTGTGTGGGTGTTTAAGGGACAGTGTGTGGGTGTTTAAGGGACAGTGTGTGGGTGTTTAAGGGACAGTGTGTGGGTGTTTAAGGGACAGTGTGTGGGTGTTTAAGGGACAGTGTGTGGGTGTTTAAGGGACAGTGTGTGGGTGTTTAAGGGACAGTGTGTGGGTGTTTAAGGGACAGTGTGTGGGTGTTTAAGGGACAGTGTGTGGGTGTTTAAGGGACAGTGTGTGGGTGTTTAAGGGACAGTGTGTGGGTGTTTAAGGGACAGTGTGTGGGTGTTTAAGGGACAGTGTGTGGGTGTTTAAGGGACAGTGTGTGGGTGTTTAAGGGACAGTGTGTGGGTGTTTAAGGGACAGTGTGTGGGTGTTTAAGGGACAGTGTGTGGGTGTTTAAGGGACAGTGTGTGGGTGTTTAAGGGACAGTGTGTGGGTGTTTAAGGGACAGTGT
The DNA here is from genome assembly GCF_017639515.1 of Carcharodon carcharias. NCBI lineage: Eukaryota > Metazoa > Chordata > Chondrichthyes > Lamniformes > Lamnidae > Carcharodon > Carcharodon carcharias. The sequence goes on from NW_024470881.1 coordinate 88,082, forward strand.
GTGGGTGTTTAAGGGACAGTGTGTGGGTGTTTAAGGGACAGTGTGTGGGTGTTTAAGGGACAGTGTGTGGGTGTTTAAGGGACAGTGTGTGGGTGTTTAAGGGACAGTGTGTGGGTGTTTAAGGGACAGTGTGTGGGTGTTTAAGGGACAGTGTGTGGGTGTTTAAGGGACAGTGTGTGGGTGTTTAAGGGACAGTGTGTGGGTGTTTAAGGGACAGTGTGTGGGTGTTTAAGGGACAGTGTGTGGGTGTTTAAGGGACAGTGTGTGGGTGTTTAAGGGACAGTGTGTGGGTGTTTAAGGGACAGTGTGTGGGTGTTTAAGGGACAGTGTGTGGGTGTTTAAGGGACAGTGTGTGGGTGTTTAAGGGACAGTGTGTGGGTGTTTAAGGGACAGTGTGTGGGTGTTTAAGGGACAGTGTGTGGGTGTTTAAGGGACAGTGTGTGGGTGTTTAAGGGACAGTGTGTGGGTGTTTAAGGGACAGTGTGTGGGTGTTTAAGGGACAGTGTGTGGGTGTTTAAGGGACAGTGTGTGGGTGTTTAAGGGACAGTGTGTGGGTGTTTAAGGGACAGTGTGTGGGTGTTTAAGGGACAGTGTGTGGGTGTTTAAGGGACAGTGTGTGGGTGTTTAAGGGACAGTGTGTGGGTGTTTAAGGGACAGTGTGTGGGTGTTTAAGGGACAGTGTGTGGGTGTTTAAGGGACAGTGTGTGGGTGTTTAAGGGACAGTGTGTGGGTGTTTAAGGGACAGTGTGTGGGTGTTTAAGGGACAGTGTGTGGGTGTTTAAGGGACAGTGTGTGGGTGTTTAAGGGACAGTGTGTGGGTGTTTAAGGGACAGTGTGTGGGTGTTTAAGGGACAGTGTGTGGGTGTTTAAGGGACAGTGTGTGGGTGTTTAAGGGACAGTGTGTGGGTGTTTAAGGGACAGTGTGTGGGTGTTTAAGGGACAGTGTGTGGGTGTTTAAGGGACAGTGTGTGGGTGTTTAAGGGACAGTGTGTGGGTGTTTAAGGGACAGTGTGTGGGTGTTTAAGGGACAGTGTGTGGGTGTTTAAGGGACAGTGTGTGGGTGTTTAAGGGACAGTGTGTGGGTGTTTAAGGGACAGTGTGTGGGTGTTTAAGGGACAGTGTGTGGGTGTTTAAGGGACAGTGTGTGGGTGTTTAAGGGACAGTGTGTGGGTGTTTAAGGGACAGTGTGTGGGTGTTTAAGGGACAGTGTGTGGGTGTTTAAGGGACAGTGTGTGGGTGTTTAAGGGACAGTGTGTGGGTGTTTAAGGGACAGTGTGTGGGTGTTTAAGGGACAGTGTGTGGGTGTTTAAGGGACAGTGTGTGGGTGTTTAAGGGACAGTGTGTGGGTGTTTAAGGGACAGTGTGTGGGTGTTTAAGGGACAGTGTGTGGGTGTTTAAGGGACAGTGTGTGGGTGTTTAAGGGACAGTGTGTGGGTGTTTAAGGGACAGTGTGTGGGTGTTTAAGGGACAGTGTGTGGGTGTTTAAGGGACAGTGTGTGGGTGTTTAAGGGACAGTGTGTGGGTGTTTAAGGGACAGTGTGTGGGTGTTTAAGGGACAGTGTGTGGGTGTTTAAGGGACAGTGTGTGGGTGTTTAAGGGACAGTGTGTGGGTGTTTAAGGGACAGTGTGTGGGTGTTTAAGGGACAGTGTGTGGGTGTTTAAGGGACAGTGTGTGGGTGTTTAAGGGACAGTGTGTGGGTGTTTAAGGGACAGTGTGTGGGTGTTTAAGGGACAGTGTGTGGGTGTTTAAGGGACAGTGTGTGGGTGTTTAAGGGACAGTGTGTGGGTGTTTAAGGGACAGTGTGTGGGTGTTTAAGGGACAGTGTGTGGGTGTTTAAGGGACAGTGTGTGGGTGTTTAAGGGACAGTGTGTGGGTGTTTAAGGGACAGTGTGTGGGTGTTTAAGGGACAGTGTGTGGGTGTTTAAGGGACAGTGTGTGGGTGTTTAAGGGACAGTGTGTGGGTGTTTAAGGGACAGTGTGTGGGTGTTTAAGGGACAGTGTGTGGGTGTTTAAGGGACAGTGTGTGGGTGTTTAAGGGACAGTGTGTGGGTGTTTAAGGGACAGTGTGTGGGTGTTTAAGGGACAGTGTGTGGGTGTTTAAGGGACAGTGTGTGGGTGTTTAAGGGACAGTGTGTGGGTGTTTAAGGGACAGTGTGTGGGTGTTTAAGGGACAGTGTGTGGGTGTTTAAGGGACAGTGTGTGGGTGTTTAAGGGACAGTGTGTGGGTGTTTAAGGGACAGTGTGTGGGTGTTTAAGGGACAGTGTGTGGGTGTTTAAGGGACAGTGTGTGGGTGTTTAAGGGACAGTGTGTGGGTGTTTAAGGGACAGTGTGTGGGTGTTTAAGGGACAGTGTGTGGGTGTTTAAGGGACAGTGTGTGGGTGTTTAAGGGACAGTGTGTGGGTGTTTAAGGGACAGTGTGTGGGTGTTTAAGGGACAGTGTGTGGGTGTTTAAGGGACAGTGTGTGGGTGTTTAAGGGACAGTGTGTGGGTGTTTAAGGGACAGTGTGTGGGTGTTTAAGGGACAGTGTGTGGGTGTTTAAGGGACAGTGTGTGGGTGTTTAAGGGACAGTGTGTGGGTGTTTAAGGGACAGTGTGTGGGTGTTTAAGGGACAGTGTGTGGGTGTTTAAGGGACAGTGTGTGGGTGTTTAAGGGACAGTGTGTGGGTGTTTAAGGGACAGTGTGTGGGTGTTTAAGGGACAGTGTGTGGGTGTTTAAGGGACAGTGTGTGGGTGTTTAAGGGACAGTGTGTGGGTGTTTAAGGGACAGTGTGTGGGTGTTTAAGGGACAGTGTGTGGGTGTTTAAGGGACAGTGTGTGGGTGTTTAAGGGACAGTGTGTGGGTGTTTAAGGGACAGTGTGTGGGTGTTTAAGGGACAGTGTGTGGGTGTTTAAGGGACAGTGTGTGGGTGTTTAAGGGACAGTGTGTGGGTGTTTAAGGGACAGTGTGTGGGTGTTTAAGGGACAGTGTGTGGGTGTTTAAGGGACAGTGTGTGGGTGTTTAAGGGACAGTGTGTGGGTGTTTAAGGGACAGTGTGTGGGTGTTTAAGGGACAGTGTGTGGGTGTTTAAGGGACAGTGTGTGGGTGTTTAAGGGACAGTGTGTGGGTGTTTAAGGGACAGTGTGTGGGTGTTTAAGGGACAGTGTGTGGGTGTTTAAGGGACAGTGTGTGGGTGTTTAAGGGACAGTGTGTGGGTGTTTAAGGGACAGTGTGTGGGTGTTTAAGGGACAGTGTGTGGGTGTTTAAGGGACAGTGTGTGGGTGTTTAAGGGACAGTGTGTGGGTGTTTAAGGGACAGTGTGTGGGTGTTTAAGGGACAGTGTGTGGGTGTTTAAGGGACAGTGTGTGGGTGTTTAAGGGACAGTGTGTGGGTGTTTAAGGGACAGTGTGTGGGTGTTTAAGGGACAGTGTGTGGGTGTTTAAGGGACAGTGTGTGGGTGTTTAAGGGACAGTGTGTGGGTGTTTAAGGGACAGTGTGTGGGTGTTTAAGGGACAGTGTGTGGGTGTTTAAGGGACAGTGTGTGGGTGTTTAAGGGACAGTGTGTGGGTGTTTAAGGGACAGTGTGTGGGTGTTTAAGGGACAGTGTGTGGGTGTTTAAGGGACAGTGTGTGGGTGTTTAAGGGACAGTGTGTGGGTGTTTAAGGGACAGTGTGTGGGTGTTTAAGGGACAGTGTGTGGGTGTTTAAGGGACAGTGTGTGGGTGTTTAAGGGACAGTGTGTGGGTGTTTAAGGGACAGTGTGTGGGTGTTTAAGGGACAGTGTGTGGGTGTTTAAGGGACAGTGTGTGGGTGTTTAAGGGACAGTGTGTGGGTGTTTAAGGGACAGTGTGTGGGTGTTTAAGGGACAGTGTGTGGGTGTTTAAGGGACAGTGTGTGGGTGTTTAAGGGACAGTGTGTGGGTGTTTAAGGGACAGTGTGTGGGTGTTTAAGGGACAGTGTGTGGGTGTTTAAGGGACAGTGTGTGGGTGTTTAAGGGACAGTGTGTGGGTGTTTAAGGGACAGTGTGTGGGTGTTTAAGGGACAGTGTGTGGGTGTTTAAGGGACAGTGTGTGGGTGTTTAAGGGACAGTGTGTGGGTGTTTAAGGGACAGTGTGTGGGTGTTTAAGGGACAGTGTGTGGGTGTTTAAGGGACAGTGTGTGGGTGTTTAAGGGACAGTGTGTGGGTGTTTAAGGGACAGTGTGTGGGTGTTTAAGGGACAGTGTGTGGGTGTTTAAGGGACAGTGTGTGGGTGTTTAAGGGACAGTGTGTGGGTGTTTAAGGGACAGTGTGTGGGTGTTTAAGGGACAGTGTGTGGGTGTTTAAGGGACAGTGTGTGGGTGTTTAAGGGACAGTGTGTGGGTGTTTAAGGGACAGTGTGTGGGTGTTTAAGGGACAGTGTGTGGGTGTTTAAGGGACAGTGTGTGGGTGTTTAAGGGACAGTGTGTGGGTGTTTAAGGGACAGTGTGTGGGTGTTTAAGGGACAGTGTGTGGGTGTTTAAGGGACAGTGTGTGGGTGTTTAAGGGACAGTGTGTGGGTGTTTAAGGGACAGTGTGTGGGTGTTTAAGGGACAGTGTGTGGGTGTTTAAGGGACAGTGTGTGGGTGTTTAAGGGACAGTGTGTGGGTGTTTAAGGGACAGTGTGTGGGTGTTTAAGGGACAGTGTGTGGGTGTTTAAGGGACAGTGTGTGGGTGTTTAAGGGACAGTGTGTGGGTGTTTAAGGGACAGTGTGTGGGTGTTTAAGGGACAGTGTGTGGGTGTTTAAGGGACAGTGTGTGGGTGTTTAAGGGACAGTGTGTGGGTGTTTAAGGGACAGTGTGTGGGTGTTTAAGGGACAGTGTGTGGGTGTTTAAGGGACAGTGTGTGGGTGTTTAAGGGACAGTGTGTGGGTGTTTAAGGGACAGTGTGTGGGTGTTTAAGGGACAGTGTGTGGGTGTTTAAGGGACAGTGTGTGGGTGTTTAAGGGACAGTGTGTGGGTGTTTAAGGGACAGTGTGTGGGTGTTTAAGGGACAGTGTGTGGGTGTTTAAGGGACAGTGTGTGGGTGTTTAAGGGACAGTGTGTGGGTGTTTAAGGGACAGTGTGTGGGTGTTTAAGGGACAGTGTGTGGGTGTTTAAGGGACAGTGTGTGGGTGTTTAAGGGACAGTGTGTGGGTGTTTAAGGGACAGTGTGTGGGTGTTTAAGGGACAGTGTGTGGGTGTTTAAGGGACAGTGTGTGGGTGTTTAAGGGACAGTGTGTGGGTGTTTAAGGGACAGTGTGTGGGTGTTTAAGGGACAGTGTGTGGGTGTTTAAGGGACAGTGTGTGGGTGTTTAAGGGACAGTGTGTGGGTGTTTAAGGGACAGTGTGTGGGTGTTTAAGGGACAGTGTGTGGGTGTTTAAGGGACAGTGTGTGGGTGTTTAAGGGACAGTGTGTGGGTGTTTAAGGGACAGTGTGTGGGTGTTTAAGGGACAGTGTGTGGGTGTTTAAGGGACAGTGTGTGGGTGTTTAAGGGACAGTGTGTGGGTGTTTAAGGGACAGTGTGTGGGTGTTTAAGGGACAGTGTGTGGGTGTTTAAGGGACAGTGTGTGGGTGTTTAAGGGACAGTGTGTGGGTGTTTAAGGGACAGTGTGTGGGTGTTTAAGGGACAGTGTGTGGGTGTTTAAGGGACAGTGTGTGGGTGTTTAAGGGACAGTGTGTGGGTGTTTAAGGGACAGTGTGTGGGTGTTTAAGGGACAGTGTGTGGGTGTTTAAGGGACAGTGTGTGGGTGTTTAAGGGACAGTGTGTGGGTGTTTAAGGGACAGTGTGTGGGTGTTTAAGGGACAGTGTGTGGGTGTTTAAGGGACAGTGTGTGGGTGTTTAAGGGACAGTGTGTGGGTGTTTAAGGGACAGTGTGTGGGTGTTTAAGGGACAGTGTGTGGGTGTTTAAGGGACAGTGTGTGGGTGTTTAAGGGACAGTGTGTGGGTGTTTAAGGGACAGTGTGTGGGTGTTTAAGGGACAGTGTGTGGGTGTTTAAGGGACAGTGTGTGGGTGTTTAAGGGACAGTGTGTGGGTGTTTAAGGGACAGTGTGTGGGTGTTTAAGGGACAGTGTGTGGGTGTTTAAGGGACAGTGTGTGGGTGTTTAAGGGACAGTGTGTGGGTGTTTAAGGGACAGTGTGTGGGTGTTTAAGGGACAGTGTGTGGGTGTTTAAGGGACAGTGTGTGGGTGTTTAAGGGACAGTGTGTGGGTGTTTAAGGGACAGTGTGTGGGTGTTTAAGGGACAGTGTGTGGGTGTTTAAGGGACAGTGTGTGGGTGTTTAAGGGACAGTGTGTGGGTGTTTAAGGGACAGTGTGTGGGTGTTTAAGGGACAGTGTGTGGGTGTTTAAGGGACAGTGTGTGGGTGTTTAAGGGACAGTGTGTGGGTGTTTAAGGGACAGTGTGTGGGTGTTTAAGGGACAGTGTGTGGGTGTTTAAGGGACAGTGTGTGGGTGTTTAAGGGACAGTGTGTGGGTGTTTAAGGGACAGTGTGTGGGTGTTTAAGGGACAGTGTGTGGGTGTTTAAGGGACAGTGTGTGGGTGTTTAAGGGACAGTGTGTGGGTGTTTAAGGGACAGTGTGTGGGTGTTTAAGGGACAGTGTGTGGGTGTTTAAGGGACAGTGTGTGGGTGTTTAAGGGACAGTGTGTGGGTGTTTAAGGGACAGTGTGTGGGTGTTTAAGGGACAGTGTGTGGGTGTTTAAGGGACAGTGTGTGGGTGTTTAAGGGACAGTGTGTGGGTGTTTAAGGGACAGTGTGTGGGTGTTTAAGGGACAGTGTGTGGGTGTTTAAGGGACAGTGTGTGGGTGTTTAAGGGACAGTGTGTGGGTGTTTAAGGGACAGTGTGTGGGTGTTTAAGGGACAGTGTGTGGGTGTTTAAGGGACAGTGTGTGGGTGTTTAAGGGACAGTGTGTGGGTGTTTAAGGGACAGTGTGTGGGTGTTTAAGGGACAGTGTGTGGGTGTTTAAGGGACAGTGTGTGGGTGTTTAAGGGACAGTGTGTGGGTGTTTAAGGGACAGTGTGTGGGTGTTTAAGGGACAGTGTGTGGGTGTTTAAGGGACAGTGTGTGGGTGTTTAAGGGACAGTGTGTGGGTGTTTAAGGGACAGTGTGTGGGTGTTTAAGGGACAGTGTGTGGGTGTTTAAGGGACAGTGTGTGGGTGTTTAAGGGACAGTGTGTGGGTGTTTAAGGGACAGTGTGTGGGTGTTTAAGGGACAGTGTGTGGGTGTTTAAGGGACAGTGTGTGGGTGTTTAAGGGACAGTGTGTGGGTGTTTAAGGGACAGTGTGTGGGTGTTTAAGGGACAGTGTGTGGGTGTTTAAGGGACAGTGTGTGGGTGTTTAAGGGACAGTGTGTGGGTGTTTAAGGGACAGTGTGTGGGTGTTTAAGGGACAGTGTGTGGGTGTTTAAGGGACAGTGTGTGGGTGTTTAAGGGACAGTGTGTGGGTGTTTAAGGGACAGTGTGTGGGTGTTTAAGGGACAGTGTGTGGGTGTTTAAGGGACAGTGTGTGGGTGTTTAAGGGACAGTGTGTGGGTGTTTAAGGGACAGTGTGTGGGTGTTTAAGGGACAGTGTGTGGGTGTTTAAGGGACAGTGTGTGGGTGTTTAAGGGACAGTGTGTGGGTGTTTAAGGGACAGTGTGTGGGTGTTTAAGGGACAGTGTGTGGGTGTTTAAGGGACAGTGTGTGGGTGTTTAAGGGACAGTGTGTGGGTGTTTAAGGGACAGTGTGTGGGTGTTTAAGGGACAGTGTGTGGGTGTTTAAGGGACAGTGTGTGGGTGTTTAAGGGACAGTGTGTGGGTGTTTAAGGGACAGTGTGTGGGTGTTTAAGGGACAGTGTGTGGGTGTTTAAGGGACAGTGTGTGGGTGTTTAAGGGACAGTGTGTGGGTGTTTAAGGGACAGTGTGTGGGTGTTTAAGGGACAGTGTGTGGGTGTTTAAGGGACAGTGTGTGGGTGTTTAAGGGACAGTGTGTGGGTGTTTAAGGGACAGTGTGTGGGTGTTTAAGGGACAGTGTGTGGGTGTTTAAGGGACAGTGTGTGGGTGTTTAAGGGACAGTGTGTGGGTGTTTAAGGGACAGTGTGTGGGTGTTTAAGGGACAGTGTGTGGGTGTTTAAGGGACAGTGTGTGGGTGTTTAAGGGACAGTGTGTGGGTGTTTAAGGGACAGTGTGTGGGTGTTTAAGGGACAGTGTGTGGGTGTTTAAGGGACAGTGTGTGGGTGTTTAAGGGACAGTGTGTGGGTGTTTAAGGGACAGTGTGTGGGTGTTTAAGGGACAGTGTGTGGGTGTTTAAGGGACAGTGTGTGGGTGTTTAAGGGACAGTGTGTGGGTGTTTAAGGGACAGTGTGTGGGTGTTTAAGGGACAGTGTGTGGGTGTTTAAGGGACAGTGTGTGGGTGTTTAAGGGACAGTGTGTGGGTGTTTAAGGGACAGTGTGTGGGTGTTTAAGGGACAGTGTGTGGGTGTTTAAGGGACAGTGTGTGGGTGTTTAAGGGACAGTGTGTGGGTGTTTAAGGGACAGTGTGTGGGTGTTTAAGGGACAGTGTGTGGGTGTTTAAGGGACAGTGTGTGGGTGTTTAAGGGACAGTGTGTGGGTGTTTAAGGGACAGTGTGTGGGTGTTTAAGGGACAGTGTGTGGGTGTTTAAGGGACAGTGTGTGGGTGTTTAAGGGACAGTGTGTGGGTGTTTAAGGGACAGTGTGTGGGTGTTTAAGGGACAGTGTGTGGGTGTTTAAGGGACAGTGTGTGGGTGTTTAAGGGACAGTGTGTGGGTGTTTAAGGGACAGTGTGTGGGTGTTTAAGGGACAGTGTGTGGGTGTTTAAGGGACAGTGTGTGGGTGTTTAAGGGACAGTGTGTGGGTGTTTAAGGGACAGTGTGTGGGTGTTTAAGGGACAGTGTGTGGGTGTTTAAGGGACAGTGTGTGGGTGTTTAAGGGACAGTGTGTGGGTGTTTAAGGGACAGTGTGTGGGTGTTTAAGGGACAGTGTGTGGGTGTTTAAGGGACAGTGTGTGGGTGTTTAAGGGACAGTGTGTGGGTGTTTAAGGGACAGTGTGTGGGTGTTTAAGGGACAGTGTGTGGGTGTTTAAGGGACAGTGTGTGGGTGTTTAAGGGACAGTGTGTGGGTGTTTAAGGGACAGTGTGTGGGTGTTTAAGGGACAGTGTGTGGGTGTTTAAGGGACAGTGTGTGGGTGTTTAAGGGACAGTGTGTGGGTGTTTAAGGGACAGTGTGTGGGTGTTTAAGGGACAGTGTGTGGGTGTTTAAGGGACAGTGTGTGGGTGTTTAAGGGACAGTGTGTGGGTGTTTAAGGGACAGTGTGTGGGTGTTTAAGGGACAGTGTGTGGGTGTTTAAGGGACAGTGTGTGGGTGTTTAAGGGACAGTGTGTGGGTGTTTAAGGGACAGTGTGTGGGTGTTTAAGGGACAGTGTGTGGGTGTTTAAGGGACAGTGTGTGGGTGTTTAAGGGACAGTGTGTGGGTGTTTAAGGGACAGTGTGTGGGTGTTTAAGGGACAGTGTGTGGGTGTTTAAGGGACAGTGTGTGGGTGTTTAAGGGACAGTGTGTGGGTGTTTAAGGGACAGTGTGTGGGTGTTTAAGGGACAGTGTGTGGGTGTTTAAGGGACAGTGTGTGGGTGTTTAAGGGACAGTGTGTGGGTGTTTAAGGGACAGTGTGTGGGTGTTTAAGGGACAGTGTGTGGGTGTTTAAGGGACAGTGTGTGGGTGTTTAAGGGACAGTGTGTGGGTGTTTAAGGGACAGTGTGTGGGTGTTTAAGGGACAGTGTGTGGGTGTTTAAGGGACAGTGTGTGGGTGTTTAAGGGACAGTGTGTGGGTGTTTAAGGGACAGTGTGTGGGTGTTTAAGGGACAGTGTGTGGGTGTTTAAGGGACAGTGTGTGGGTGTTTAAGGGACAGTGTGTGGGTGTTTAAGGGACAGTGTGTGGGTGTTTAAGGGACAGTGTGTGGGTGTTTAAGGGACAGTGTGTGGGTGTTTAAGGGACAGTGTGTGGGTGTTTAAGGGACAGTGTGTGGGTGTTTAAGGGACAGTGTGTGGGTGTTTAAGGGACAGTGTGTGGGTGTTTAAGGGACAGTGTGTGGGTGTTTAAGGGACAGTGTGTGGGTGTTTAAGGGACAGTGTGTGGGTGTTTAAGGGACAGTGTGTGGGTGTTTAAGGGACAGTGTGTGGGTGTTTAAGGGACAGTGTGTGGGTGTTTAAGGGACAGTGTGTGGGTGTTTAAGGGACAGTGTGTGGGTGTTTAAGGGACAGTGTGTGGGTGTTTAAGGGACAGTGTGTGGGTGTTTAAGGGACAGTGTGTGGGTGTTTAAGGGACAGTGTGTGGGTGTTTAAGGGACAGTGTGTGGGTGTTTAAGGGACAGTGTGTGGGTGTTTAAGGGACAGTGTGTGGGTGTTTAAGGGACAGTGTGTGGGTGTTTAAGGGACAGTGTGTGGGTGTTTAAGGGACAGTGTGTGGGTGTTTAAGGGACAGTGTGTGGGTGTTTAAGGGACAGTGTGTGGGTGTTTAAGGGACAGTGTGTGGGTGTTTAAGGGACAGTGTGTGGGTGTTTAAGGGACAGTGTGTGGGTGTTTAAGGGACAGTGTGTGGGTGTTTAAGGGACAGTGTGTGGGTGTTTAAGGGACAGTGTGTGGGTGTTTAAGGGACAGTGTGTGGGTGTTTAAGGGACAGTGTGTGGGTGTTTAAGGGACAGTGTGTGGGTGTTTAAGGGACAGTGTGTGGGTGTTTAAGGGACAGTGTGTGGGTGTTTAAGGGACAGTGTGTGGGTGTTTAAGGGACAGTGTGTGGGTGTTTAAGGGACAGTGTGTGGGTGTTTAAGGGACAGTGTGTGGGTGTTTAAGGGACAGTGTGTGGGTGTTTAAGGGACAGTGTGTGGGTGTTTAAGGGACAGTGTGTGGGTGTTTAAGGGACAGTGTGTGGGTGTTTAAGGGACAGTGTGTGGGTGTTTAAGGGACAGTGTGTGGGTGTTTAAGGGACAGTGTGTGGGTGTTTAAGGGACAGTGTGTGGGTGTTTAAGGGACAGTGTGTGGGTGTTTAAGGGACAGTGTGTGGGTGTTTAAGGGACAGTGTGTGGGTGTTTAAGGGACAGTGTGTGGGTGTTTAAGGGACAGTGTGTGGGTGTTTAAGGGACAGTGTGTGGGTGTTTAAGGGACAGTGTGTGGGTGTTTAAGGGACAGTGTGTGGGTGTTTAAGGGACAGTGTGTGGGTGTTTAAGGGACAGTGTGTGGGTGTTTAAGGGACAGTGTGTGGGTGTTTAAGGGACAGTGTGTGGGTGTTTAAGGGACAGTGTGTGGGTGTTTAAGGGACAGTGTGTGGGTGTTTAAGGGACAGTGTGTGGGTGTTTAAGGGACAGTGTGTGGGTGTTTAAGGGACAGTGTGTGGGTGTTTAAGGGACAGTGTGTGGGTGTTTAAGGGACAGTGTGTGGGTGTTTAAGGGACAGTGTGTGGGTGTTTAAGGGACAGTGTGTGGGTGTTTAAGGGACAGTGTGTGGGTGTTTAAGGGACAGTGTGTGGGTGTTTAAGGGACAGTGTGTGGGTGTTTAAGGGACAGTGTGTGGGTGTTTAAGGGACAGTGTGTGGGTGTTTAAGGGACAGTGTGTGGGTGTTTAAGGGACAGTGTGTGGGTGTTTAAGGGACAGTGTGTGGGTGTTTAAGGGACAGTGTGTGGGTGTTTAAGGGACAGTGTGTGGGTGTTTAAGGGACAGTGTGTGGGTGTTTAAGGGACAGTGTGTGGGTGTTTAAGGGACAGTGTGTGGGTGTTTAAGGGACAGTGTGTGGGTGTTTAAGGGACAGTGTGTGGGTGTTTAAGGGACAGTGTGTGGGTGTTTAAGGGACAGTGTGTGGGTGTTTAAGGGACAGTGTGTGGGTGTTTAAGGGACAGTGTGTGGGTGTTTAAGGGACAGTGTGTGGGTGTTTAAGGGACAGTGTGTGGGTGTTTAAGGGACAGTGTGTGGGTGTTTAAGGGACAGTGTGTGGGTGTTTAAGGGACAGTGTGTGGGTGTTTAAGGGACAGTGTGTGGGTGTTTAAGGGACAGTGTGTGGGTGTTTAAGGGACAGTGTGTGGGTGTTTAAGGGACAGTGTGTGGGTGTTTAAGGGACAGTGTGTGGGTGTTTAAGGGACAGTGTGTGGGTGTTTAAGGGACAGTGTGTGGGTGTTTAAGGGACAGTGTGTGGGTGTTTAAGGGACAGTGTGTGGGTGTTTAAGGGACAGTGTGTGGGTGTTTAAGGGACAGTGTGTGGGTGTTTAAGGGACAGTGTGTGGGTGTTTAAGGGACAGTGTGTGGGTGTTTAAGGGACAGTGTGTGGGTGTTTAAGGGACAGTGTGTGGGTGTTTAAGGGACAGTGTGTGGGTGTTTAAGGGACAGTGTGTGGGTGTTTAAGGGACAGTGTGTGGGTGTTTAAGGGACAGTGTGTGGGTGTTTAAGGGACAGTGTGTGGGTGTTTAAGGGACAGTGTGTGGGTGTTTAAGGGACAGTGTGTGGGTGTTTAAGGGACAGTGTGTGGGTGTTTAAGGGACAGTGTGTGGGTGTTTAAGGGACAGTGTGTGGGTGTTTAAGGGACAGTGTGTGGGTGTTTAAGGGACAGTGTGTGGGTGTTTAAGGGACAGTGTGTGGGTGTTTAAGGGACAGTGTGTGGGTGTTTAAGGGACAGTGTGTGGGTGTTTAAGGGACAGTGTGTGGGTGTTTAAGGGACAGTGTGTGGGTGTTTAAGGGACAGTGTGTGGGTGTTTAAGGGACAGTGTGTGGGTGTTTAAGGGACAGTGTGTGGGTGTTTAAGGGACAGTGTGTGGGTGTTTAAGGGACAGTGTGTGGGTGTTTAAGGGACAGTGTGTGGGTGTTTAAGGGACAGTGTGTGGGTGTTTAAGGGACAGTGTGTGGGTGTTTAAGGGACAGTGTGTGGGTGTTTAAGGGACAGTGTGTGGGTGTTTAAGGGACAGTGTGTGGGTGTTTAAGGGACAGTGTGTGGGTGTTTAAGGGACAGTGTGTGGGTGTTTAAGGGACAGTGTGTGGGTGTTTAAGGGACAGTGTGTGGGTGTTTAAGGGACAGTGTGTGGGTGTTTAAGGGACAGTGTGTGGGTGTTTAAGGGACAGTGTGTGGGTGTTTAAGGGACAGTGTGTGGGTGTTTAAGGGACAGTGTGTGGGTGTTTAAGGGACAGTGTGTGGGTGTTTAAGGGACAGTGTGTGGGTGTTTAAGGGACAGTGTGTGGGTGTTTAAGGGACAGTGTGTGGGTGTTTAAGGGACAGTGTGTGGGTGTTTAAGGGACAGTGTGTGGGTGTTTAAGGGACAGTGTGTGGGTGTTTAAGGGACAGTGTGTGGGTGTTTAAGGGACAGTGTGTGGGTGTTTAAGGGACAGTGTGTGGGTGTTTAAGGGACAGTGTGTGGGTGTTTAAGGGACAGTGTGTGGGTGTTTAAGGGACAGTGTGTGGGTGTTTAAGGGACAGTGTGTGGGTGTTTAAGGGACAGTGTGTGGGTGTTTAAGGGACAGTGTGTGGGTGTTTAAGGGACAGTGTGTGGGTGTTTAAGGGACAGTGTGTGGGTGTTTAAGGGACAGTGTGTGGGTGTTTAAGGGACAGTGTGTGGGTGTTTAAGGGACAGTGTGTGGGTGTTTAAGGGACAGTGTGTGGGTGTTTAAGGGACAGTGTGTGGGTGTTTAAGGGACAGTGTGTGGGTGTTTAAGGGACAGTGTGTGGGTGTTTAAGGGACAGTGTGTGGGTGTTTAAGGGACAGTGTGTGGGTGTTTAAGGGACAGTGTGTGGGTGTTTAAGGGACAGTGTGTGGGTGTTTAAGGGACAGTGTGTGGGTGTTTAAGGGACAGTGTGTGGGTGTTTAAGGGACAGTGTGTGGGTGTTTAAGGGACAGTGTGTGGGTGTTTAAGGGACAGTGTGTGGGTGTTTAAGGGACAGTGTGTGGGTGTTTAAGGGACAGTGTGTGGGTGTTTAAGGGACAGTGTGTGGGTGTTTAAGGGACAGTGTGTGGGTGTTTAAGGGACAGTGTGTGGGTGTTTAAGGGACAGTGTGTGGGTGTTTAAGGGACAGTGTGTGGGTGTTTAAGGGACAGTGTGTGGGTGTTTAAGGGACAGTGTGTGGGTGTTTAAGGGACAGTGTGTGGGTGTTTAAGGGACAGTGTGTGGGTGTTTAAGGGACAGTGTGTGGGTGTTTAAGGGACAGTGTGTGGGTGTTTAAGGGACAGTGTGTGGGTGTTTAAGGGACAGTGTGTGGGTGTTTAAGGGACAGTGTGTGGGTGTTTAAGGGACAGTGTGTGGGTGTTTAAGGGACAGTGTGTGGGTGTTTAAGGGACAGTGTGTGGGTGTTTAAGGGACAGTGTGTGGGTGTTTAAGGGACAGTGTGTGGGTGTTTAAGGGACAGTGTGTGGGTGTTTAAGGGACAGTGTGTGGGTGTTTAAGGGACAGTGTGTGGGTGTTTAAGGGACAGTGTGTGGGTGTTTAAGGGACAGTGTGTGGGTGTTTAAGGGACAGTGTGTGGGTGTTTAAGGGACAGTGTGTGGGTGTTTAAGGGACAGTGTGTGGGTGTTTAAGGGACAGTGTGTGGGTGTTTAAGGGACAGTGTGTGGGTGTTTAAGGGACAGTGTGTGGGTGTTTAAGGGACAGTGTGTGGGTGTTTAAGGGACAGTGTGTGGGTGTTTAAGGGACAGTGTGTGGGTGTTTAAGGGACAGTGTGTGGGTGTTTAAGGGACAGTGTGTGGGTGTTTAAGGGACAGTGTGTGGGTGTTTAAGGGACAGTGTGTGGGTGTTTAAGGGACAGTGTGTGGGTGTTTAAGGGACAGTGTGTGGGTGTTTAAGGGACAGTGTGTGGGTGTTTAAGGGACAGTGTGTGGGTGTTTAAGGGACAGTGTGTGGGTGTTTAAGGGACAGTGTGTGGGTGTTTAAGGGACAGTGTGTGGGTGTTTAAGGGACAGTGTGTGGGTGTTTAAGGGACAGTGTGTGGGTGTTTAAGGGACAGTGTGTGGGTGTTTAAGGGACAGTGTGTGGGTGTTTAAGGGACAGTGTGTGGGTGTTTAAGGGACAGTGTGTGGGTGTTTAAGGGACAGTGTGTGGGTGTTTAAGGGACAGTGTGTGGGTGTTTAAGGGACAGTGTGTGGGTGTTTAAGGGACAGTGTGTGGGTGTTTAAGGGACAGTGTGTGGGTGTTTAAGGGACAGTGTGTGGGTGTTTAAGGGACAGTGTGTGGGTGTTTAAGGGACAGTGTGTGGGTGTTTAAGGGACAGTGTGTGGGTGTTTAAGGGACAGTGTGTGGGTGTTTAAGGGACAGTGTGTGGGTGTTTAAGGGACAGTGTGTGGGTGTTTAAGGGACAGTGTGTGGGTGTTTAAGGGACAGTGTGTGGGTGTTTAAGGGACAGTGTGTGGGTGTTTAAGGGACAGTGTGTGGGTGTTTAAGGGACAGTGTGTGGGTGTTTAAGGGACAGTGTGTGGGTGTTTAAGGGACAGTGTGTGGGTGTTTAAGGGACAGTGTGTGGGTGTTTAAGGGACAGTGTGTGGGTGTTTAAGGGACAGTGTGTGGGTGTTTAAGGGACAGTGTGTGGGTGTTTAAGGGACAGTGTGTGGGTGTTTAAGGGACAGTGTGTGGGTGTTTAAGGGACAGTGTGTGGGTGTTTAAGGGACAGTGTGTGGGTGTTTAAGGGACAGTGTGTGGGTGTTTAAGGGACAGTGTGTGGGTGTTTAAGGGACAGTGTGTGGGTGTTTAAGGGACAGTGTGTGGGTGTTTAAGGGACAGTGTGTGGGTGTTTAAGGGACAGTGTGTGGGTGTTTAAGGGACAGTGTGTGGGTGTTTAAGGGACAGTGTGTGGGTGTTTAAGGGACAGTGTGTGGGTGTTTAAGGGACAGTGTGTGGGTGTTTAAGGGACAGTGTGTGGGTGTTTAAGGGACAGTGTGTGGGTGTTTAAGGGACAGTGTGTGGGTGTTTAAGGGACAGTGTGTGGGTGTTTAAGGGACAGTGTGTGGGTGTTTAAGGGACAGTGTGTGGGTGTTTAAGGGACAGTGTGTGGGTGTTTAAGGGACAGTGTGTGGGTGTTTAAGGGACAGTGTGTGGGTGTTTAAGGGACAGTGTGTGGGTGTTTAAGGGACAGTGTGTGGGTGTTTAAGGGACAGTGTGTGGGTGTTTAAGGGACAGTGTGTGGGTGTTTAAGGGACAGTGTGTGGGTGTTTAAGGGACAGTGTGTGGGTGTTTAAGGGACAGTGTGTGGGTGTTTAAGGGACAGTGTGTGGGTGTTTAAGGGACAGTGTGTGGGTGTTTAAGGGACAGTGTGTGGGTGTTTAAGGGACAGTGTGTGGGTGTTTAAGGGACAGTGTGTGGGTGTTTAAGGGACAGTGTGTGGGTGTTTAAGGGACAGTGTGTGGGTGTTTAAGGGACAGTGTGTGGGTGTTTAAGGGACAGTGTGTGGGTGTTTAAGGGACAGTGTGTGGGTGTTTAAGGGACAGTGTGTGGGTGTTTAAGGGACAGTGTGTGGGTGTTTAAGGGACAGTGTGTGGGTGTTTAAGGGACAGTGTGTGGGTGTTTAAGGGACAGTGTGTGGGTGTTTAAGGGACAGTGTGTGGGTGTTTAAGGGACAGTGTGTGGGTGTTTAAGGGACAGTGTGTGGGTGTTTAAGGGACAGTGTGTGGGTGTTTAAGGGACAGTGTGTGGGTGTTTAAGGGACAGTGTGTGGGTGTTTAAGGGACAGTGTGTGGGTGTTTAAGGGACAGTGTGTGGGTGTTTAAGGGACAGTGTGTGGGTGTTTAAGGGACAGTGTGTGGGTGTTTAAGGGACAGTGTGTGGGTGTTTAAGGGACAGTGTGTGGGTGTTTAAGGGACAGTGTGTGGGTGTTTAAGGGACAGTGTGTGGGTGTTTAAGGGACAGTGTGTGGGTGTTTAAGGGACAGTGTGTGGGTGTTTAAGGGACAGTGTGTGGGTGTTTAAGGGACAGTGTGTGGGTGTTTAAGGGACAGTGTGTGGGTGTTTAAGGGACAGTGTGTGGGTGTTTAAGGGACAGTGTGTGGGTGTTTAAGGGACAGTGTGTGGGTGTTTAAGGGACAGTGTGTGGGTGTTTAAGGGACAGTGTGTGGGTGTTTAAGGGACAGTGTGTGGGTGTTTAAGGGACAGTGTGTGGGTGTTTAAGGGACAGTGTGTGGGTGTTTAAGGGACAGTGTGTGGGTGTTTAAGGGACAGTGTGTGGGTGTTTAAGGGACAGTGTGTGGGTGTTTAAGGGACAGTGTGTGGGTGTTTAAGGGACAGTGTGTGGGTGTTTAAGGGACAGTGTGTGGGTGTTTAAGGGACAGTGTGTGGGTGTTTAAGGGACAGTGTGTGGGTGTTTAAGGGACAGTGTGTGGGTGTTTAAGGGACAGTGTGTGGGTGTTTAAGGGACAGTGTGTGGGTGTTTAAGGGACAGTGTGTGGGTGTTTAAGGGACAGTGTGTGGGTGTTTAAGGGACAGTGTGTGGGTGTTTAAGGGACAGTGTGTGGGTGTTTAAGGGACAGTGTGTGGGTGTTTAAGGGACAGTGTGTGGGTGTTTAAGGGACAGTGTGTGGGTGTTTAAGGGACAGTGTGTGGGTGTTTAAGGGACAGTGTGTGGGTGTTTAAGGGACAGTGTGTGGGTGTTTAAGGGACAGTGTGTGGGTGTTTAAGGGACAGTGTGTGGGTGTTTAAGGGACAGTGTGTGGGTGTTTAAGGGACAGTGTGTGGGTGTTTAAGGGACAGTGTGTGGGTGTTTAAGGGACAGTGTGTGGGTGTTTAAGGGACAGTGTGTGGGTGTTTAAGGGACAGTGTGTGGGTGTTTAAGGGACAGTGTGTGGGTGTTTAAGGGACAGTGTGTGGGTGTTTAAGGGACAGTGTGTGGGTGTTTAAGGGACAGTGTGTGGGTGTTTAAGGGACAGTGTGTGGGTGTTTAAGGGACAGTGTGTGGGTGTTTAAGGGACAGTGTGTGGGTGTTTAAGGGACAGTGTGTGGGTGTTTAAGGGACAGTGTGTGGGTGTTTAAGGGACAGTGTGTGGGTGTTTAAGGGACAGTGTGTGGGTGTTTAAGGGACAGTGTGTGGGTGTTTAAGGGACAGTGTGTGGGTGTTTAAGGGACAGTGTGTGGGTGTTTAAGGGACAGTGTGTGGGTGTTTAAGGGACAGTGTGTGGGTGTTTAAGGGACAGTGTGTGGGTGTTTAAGGGACAGTGTGTGGGTGTTTAAGGGACAGTGTGTGGGTGTTTAAGGGACAGTGTGTGGGTGTTTAAGGGACAGTGTGTGGGTGTTTAAGGGACAGTGTGTGGGTGTTTAAGGGACAGTGTGTGGGTGTTTAAGGGACAGTGTGTGGGTGTTTAAGGGACAGTGTGTGGGTGTTTAAGGGACAGTGTGTGGGTGTTTAAGGGACAGTGTGTGGGTGTTTAATGGACAGTGTGTGGGTATTTAAGGGACAGTGTGTGGGTGTTTAAGGGACAGTTTGTGGGTGTTTAAGCGTCAGTGTGTGGGTTTTTCAGGGACAGTGTGTACGTATTTAAGGGACATTGTGTGGGTATAAAAGGGACAGTGTGTGGGGGTTTAAGGGACAGTGTGTGGGTGTTTAAGGGACAGTGTGTGGGTGTTTAAGGGACAGTGTGTGGGTGTTTAATGGACAGTGTGTGGGTGTTTAAGGGACAGTGTGTGGGTGTTTAAGGGACAGTGTGTGGGTGTTTAAGGGACAGTGTGTGGGTGTTTAAGGGACAGTGTGTGGGTGTTTAAGGGACAGTGTGTGGGTGTTTAAGGGACAGTGTGTGGGTGTTTAAGGGACAGTGTGTGGGTGTTTAAGGGACAGTGTGTGGGTGTTTAAGGGACAGTGTGTGGGCGTTTAAGGGACAGTGTGTGGGTGTTTAAGGGACAGTGTGTGGGTATTTAAGGGACAGTGTGTGGGTGTTTAAGGGACAGTGTGTGGGTGTTTAAGGGACAGTGTGTGGGTGTTTAAGGGACAGTGTGTGGGTGTTTAAGGGACAGTGTGTGGGTGTTTAAGGGACAGTGTGTGGGTGTTTAAGGGACAGTGTGTGGGTGTTTAAGGGACAGTGTGTGGGTGTTTAAGGGACAGTGTGTGGGTGTTTAAGGGACAGTGTGTGGGTGTTTAAGGGACAGTGTGTGGGTGTTTAAGGGACAGTGTGTGGGTGTTTAAGGGACAGTGTGTGGGTGTTTAAGGGACAGTGTGTGGGTGTTTAAGGGACAGTGTGTGGGTGTTTAAGGGACAGTGTGTGGGTGTTTAAGGGACAGTGTGTGGGTGTTTAAGGGACAGTGTGTGGGTGTTTAAGGGACAGTGTGTGGGTGTTTAAGGGACAGTGTGTGGGTGTTTAAGGGACAGTGTGTGGGTGTTTAAGGGACAGTGTGTGGGTGTTTAAGGGACAGTGTGTGGGTGTTTAAGGGACAGTGTGTGGGTGTTTAAGGGACAGTGTGTGGGTGTTTAAGGGACAGTGTGTGGGTGTTTAAGGGACAGTGTGTGGGTGTTTAAGGGACAGTGTGTGGGTGTTTAAGGGACAGTGTGTGGGTGTTTAAGGGACAGTGTGTGGGTGTTTAAGGGACAGTGTGTGGGTGTTTAAGGGACAGTGTGTGGGTGTTTAAGGGACAGTGTGTGGGTGTTTAAGGGACAGTGTGTGGGTGTTTAAGGGACAGTGTGTGGGTGTTTAAGGGACAGTGTGTGGGTGTTTAAGGGACAGTGTGTGGGTGTTTAAGGGACAGTGTGTGGGTGTTTAAGGGACAGTGTGTGGGTGTTTAAGGGACAGTGTGTGGGTGTTTAAGGGACAGTGTGTGGGTGTTTAAGGGACAGTGTGTGGGTGTTTAAGGGACAGTGTGTGGGTGTTTAAGGGACAGTGTGTGGGTGTTTAAGGGACAGTGTGTGGGTGTTTAAGGGACAGTGTGTGGGTGTTTAAGGGACAGTGTGTGGGTGTTTAAGGGACAGTGTGTGGGTGTTTAAGGGACAGTGTGTGGGTGTTTAAGGGACAGTGTGTGGGTGTTTAAGGGACAGTGTGTGGGTGTTTAAGGGACAGTGTGTGGGTGTTTAAGGGACAGTGTGTGGGTGTTTAAGGGACAGTGTGTGGGTGTTTAAGGGACAGTGTGTGGGTGTTTAAGGGACAGTGTGTGGGTGTTTAAGGGACAGTGTGTGGGTGTTTAAGGGACAGTGTGTGGGTGTTTAAGGGACAGTGTGTGGGTGTTTAAGGGACAGTGTGTGGGTGTTTAAGGGACAGTGTGTGGGTGTTTAAGGGACAGTGTGTGGGTGTTTAAGGGACAGTGTGTGGGTGTTTAAGGGACAGTGTGTGGGTGTTTAAGGGACAGTGTGTGGGTGTTTAAGGGACAGTGTGTGGGTGTTTAAGGGACAGTGTGTGGGTGTTTAAGGGACAGTGTGTGGGTGTTTAAGGGACAGTGTGTGGGTGTTTAAGGGACAGTGTGTGGGTGTTTAAGGGACAGTGTGTGGGTGTTTAAGGGACAGTGTGTGGGTGTTTAAGGGACAGTGTGTGGGTGTTTAAGGGACAGTGTGTGGGTGTTTAAGGGACAGTGTGTGGGTGTTTAAGGGACAGTGTGTGGGTGTTTAAGGGACAGTGTGTGGGTGTTTAAGGGACAGTGTGTGGGTGTTTAAGGGACAGTGTGTGGGTGTTTAAGGGACAGTGTGTGGGTGTTTAAGGGACAGTGTGTGGGTGTTTAAGGGACAGTGTGTGGGTGTTTAAGGGACAGTGTGTGGGTGTTTAAGGGACAGTGTGTGGGTGTTTAAGGGACAGTGTGTGGGTGTTTAAGGGACAGTGTGTGGGTGTTTAAGGGACAGTGTGTGGGTGTTTAAGGGACAGTGTGTGGGTGTTTAAGGGACAGTGTGTGGGTGTTTAAGGGACAGTGTGTGGGTGTTTAAGGGACAGTGTGTGGGTGTTTAAGGGACAGTGTGTGGGTGTTTAAGGGACAGTGTGTGGGTGTTTAAGGGACAGTGTGTGGGTGTTTAAGGGACAGTGTGTGGGTGTTTAAGGGACAGTGTGTGGGTGTTTAAGGGACAGTGTGTGGGTGTTTAAGGGACAGTGTGTGGGTGTTTAAGGGACAGTGTGTGGGTGTTTAAGGGACAGTGTGTGGGTGTTTAAGGGACAGTGTGTGGGTGTTTAAGGGACAGTGTGTGGGTGTTTAAGGGACAGTGTGTGGGTGTTTAAGGGACAGTGTGTGGGTGTTTAAGGGACAGTGTGTGGGTGTTTAAGGGACAGTGTGTGGGTGTTTAAGGGACAGTGTGTGGGTGTTTAAGGGACAGTGTGTGGGTGTTTAAGGGACAGTGTGTGGGTGTTTAAGGGACAGTGTGTGGGTGTTTAAGGGACAGTGTGTGGGTGTTTAAGGGACAGTGTGTGGGTGTTTAAGGGACAGTGTGTGGGTGTTTAAGGGACAGTGTGTGGGTGTTTAAGGGACAGTGTGTGGGTGTTTAAGGGACAGTGTGTGGGTGTTTAAGGGACAGTGTGTGGGTGTTTAAGGGACAGTGTGTGGGTGTTTAAGGGACAGTGTGTGGGTGTTTAAGGGACAGTGTGTGGGTGTTTAAGGGACAGTGTGTGGGTGTTTAAGGGACAGTGTGTGGGTGTTTAAGGGACAGTGTGTGGGTGTTTAAGGGACAGTGTGTGGGTGTTTAAGGGACAGTGTGTGGGTGTTTAAGGGACAGTGTGTGGGTGTTTAAGGGACAGTGTGTGGGTGTTTAAGGGACAGTGTGTGGGTGTTTAAGGGACAGTGTGTGGGTGTTTAAGGGACAGTGTGTGGGTGTTTAAGGGACAGTGTGTGGGTGTTTAAGGGACAGTGTGTGGGTGTTTAAGGGACAGTGTGTGGGTGTTTAAGGGACAGTGTGTGGGTGTTTAAGGGACAGTGTGTGGGTGTTTAAGGGACAGTGTGTGGGTGTTTAAGGGACAGTGTGTGGGTGTTTAAGGGACAGTGTGTGGGTGTTTAAGGGACAGTGTGTGGGTGTTTAAGGGACAGTGTGTGGGTGTTTAAGGGACAGTGTGTGGGTGTTTAAGGGACAGTGTGTGGGTGTTTAAGGGACAGTGTGTGGGTGTTTAAGGGACAGTGTGTGGGTGTTTAAGGGACAGTGTGTGGGTGTTTAAGGGACAGTGTGTGGGTGTTTAAGGGACAGTGTGTGGGTGTTTAAGGGACAGTGTGTGGGTGTTTAAGGGACAGTGTGTGGGTGTTTAAGGGACAGTGTGTGGGTGTTTAAGGGACAGTGTGTGGGTGTTTAAGGGACAGTGTGTGGGTGTTTAAGGGACAGTGTGTGGGTGTTTAAGGGACAGTGTGTGGGTGTTTAAGGGACAGTGTGTGGGTGTTTAAGGGACAGTGTGTGGGTGTTTAAGGGACAGTGTGTGGGTGTTTAAGGGACAGTGTGTGGGTGTTTAAGGGACAGTGTGTGGGTGTTTAAGGGACAGTGTGTGGGTGTTTAAGGGACAGTGTGTGGGTGTTTAAGGGACAGTGTGTGGGTGTTTAAGGGACAGTGTGTGGGTGTTTAAGGGACAGTGTGTGGGTGTTTAAGGGACAGTGTGTGGGTGTTTAAGGGACAGTGTGTGGGTGTTTAAGGGACAGTGTGTGGGTGTTTAAGGGACAGTGTGTGGGTGTTTAAGGGACAGTGTGTGGGTGTTTAAGGGACAGTGTGTGGGTGTTTAAGGGACAGTGTGTGGGTGTTTAAGGGACAGTGTGTGGGTGTTTAAGGGACAGTGTGTGGGTGTTTAAGGGACAGTGTGTGGGTGTTTAAGGGACAGTGTGTGGGTGTTTAAGGGACAGTGTGTGGGTGTTTAAGGGACAGTGTGTGGGTGTTTAAGGGACAGTGTGTGGGTGTTTAAGGGACAGTGTGTGGGTGTTTAAGGGACAGTGTGTGGGTGTTTAAGGGACAGTGTGTGGGTGTTTAAGGGACAGTGTGTGGGTGTTTAAGGGACAGTGTGTGGGTGTTTAAGGGACAGTGTGTGGGTGTTTAAGGGACAGTGTGTGGGTGTTTAAGGGACAGTGTGTGGGTGTTTAAGGGACAGTGTGTGGGTGTTTAAGGGACAGTGTGTGGGTGTTTAAGGGACAGTGTGTGGGTGTTTAAGGGACAGTGTGTGGGTGTTTAAGGGACAGTGTGTGGGTGTTTAAGGGACAGTGTGTGGGTGTTTAAGGGACAGTGTGTGGGTGTTTAAGGGACAGTGTGTGGGTGTTTAAGGGACAGTGTGTGGGTGTTTAAGGGACAGTGTGTGGGTGTTTAAGGGACAGTGTGTGGGTGTTTAAGGGACAGTGTGTGGGTGTTTAAGGGACAGTGTGTGGGTGTTTAAGGGACAGTGTGTGGGTGTTTAAGGGACAGTGTGTGGGTGTTTAAGGGAGAGTGTGTTGGTGTTTAAGGGACAGTGTGTGGGTGTTTAAGGGACAGTGTGTGGGTGTTTAAGGGACAGTGTGTGGGTGTTTCAGGGAGAGTGTGTGAGTGTTTAAGGGACAGTGTGTGGGTGTTTAAGGGACAGTGTGTGGGTGTTTAAGGGACAGTGTGTGTGTATTAAAGGGACAGTGTGTGGGTGTTTAAGGGACAGTGTGTGAGTATTAAGAGACATTGTGTGGGTGTTTAAGGGACAGTGTGTGGGTGTTTAAGGGACAGTGTGTGGGTGTTTCAGGGACAGTGTGTGGGTGTTTAAGGGACAGTGTGTGGGTGTTTAAGGGACAGTGTGTGGGTGTTTAAAGGGACAGTGTGTGGGTGTTTAAGGGACAGTGTGTGTGTATTAAGGGACAGTGTGTGGGTGTTTAAGGGACAGTGTGTGGGTGTTTAAGGGACAGTGTGTGGGTGTTTAAGGGACAGTGTGTGGGTGTTTAAGGGACAGTGTGTGGGTGTTTAAGGGACAGTGTGTGGGTGTTTAAGGGACAGTGTGTGGGTGTTTAAGGGACAGTGTGTGGGTGTTTAAGGACAGTGTGTGGGTGTTTAAGGGACAGTGTGTGGTGTTTAAGGGACAGTGTGTGGGTTTAAAGGGACAGTGTGTGGTGTTTAAGGGACAGTGTGTGGGTGTTTAAGGGACAGTGTGTGGGTGTTTAAGGGACAGTGTGTGGGTGTTTAAGGGACAGTGTGTGAGTATTTAAGGGACAGTGTGTGGGTGTTTAAGGGACAGTGTGTGGGTGTTTAAGGGACAGTGTGTGGGTGTTTAAGGGACAGTGTGTGGGTGTTTAAGGGACAGTGTGTGGATGTTTAAGGGACAGTGTGTGGGTGTTTAAGGGACAGTGTGTGGTGTTTAAGGGACAGTGTGTGGGTGTTTAAGGGACAGTGTGTGGCTGTTTAAGGGACAGTGTGTGGGTGTTTAAGGGACAGTGTGTGGGTGGTTAAGGGACAGTGTGTGGGTATTAAGGGACAGTGTGTGGGTGTTTAAGGGACAGTGTGTGGGTATTAAGGGACAGTGTGTGGGTGTTTAAGGGACAGTGTGTGGGTGGTTAAGGGACAGTGTGTGGGTGTTTAAGGGACAGTGTGTGGGTGTTTAAGGGACAGTGTGTGGGTGTTTAAGGGACAGTGTGTGGGTGTTTCAGGGACAGTGTGTGGGGTATTAAGGGACAGTGTGTGGGTGTTTCAGGGACAGTGTGTGGGTGTTTAAGGGACAGTGTGTGGGTATTAAGGGACAGTGTGTGGGTGTTTAAGGGACAGTGTGTGGGTGTTTAAGGGACAATGTGTGGGTGTTTAAGGGACAGTGTGTGGGTGTTTAAGGGACAGTGTGTGGGTGTTTAAGGGACAGTGTGTGGGTGTTTAAGGGACAGTGTGTGGGTATTAAAGGGACAGTGTGTGGGTGTTTAAGGGACAGTGTGTGGGTATTAATGGGACAGTGTGTGGGTGTTTAAGGGACAGTGTGTGGGTGTTTAAGGGACAGTGTGTGGGGTGTTAAAGGGACAGTGTGTGGGTGTTTAAGGGACAGTGTGTGGGTATTTAAGGGACAGTGTGTGGGTGTTAAAGGGACAGTGTGTGGGTGTTAAAGGGACAGTGTGTGGGATGTTTAAGGGACAGTGTGTGGGTGTTTAAGGGACAGTGTGTGGGTGTTTAAGGGACAGTGTGTGGGTGTTTAAGGGACAGTGTGTGGGTGTTTAAGGGACAGTGTGTGGGTGTTTAAGGGACAGTGTGTGGGTGTTTAAGGGACAGTGTGTGGGTGTTTAAGGGACAGTGTGTGGGTGTTTAAGGGACAGTGTGTGGGTGTTTAAGGGACAGTGTGTGGTGTATTAAAGAGACAATGTGTGGGTGTTTAAGGGACAGTGTGTGGGTGTTTAAGGGACAGTGTGTGGGTGTTTAAGGGACAGTGTGTGGGTGTTTAAGGGACAGTGTGTGGGTGTTTAAGGGACAGTGTGTGGGTGTTTAAGGGACAGTGTGTGGGTGTTTAAGGGACAGTGTGTGGGTGTTTAAGGGACAGTGTGTGGGTGTTTAAGGGACAGTGTGTGGGTGTTTAAGGGACAGTGTGTGGGTGTTTAAGGGACAGTGTGTGGGTGTTTAAGGGACAGTGTGTGGGTGTTTAAGGGACAGTGTGTGGGGTGTTTAAGGGACAGTGTGTGGGTGTTAAGGGACAGTGTGTGGGTGTTTAAGGGACAGTGTGTGGGTGTTTAAGGGACAGTGTGTGGGTGTTTAAGGGACAGTGTGTGGGTATTTAAGGGACAGTGTGTGGGTGTTTAAGGGACAGTGTGTGGGTGTTTAAGGGACAGTGTGTGGGTGTTTAAGGGACAGTGTGTGGGTGTTTAAGGGACAGTGTGTGGGTGTTTAAGGGACAGTGTGTGGGTGTTTAAGGGACAGTGTGTGGGTGTTTAAGGGACAGTGTGTGGGTGTTTAAGGGACAGTGTGTGGGTGTTTAAGGGACAGTGTGTGGGTGTTTAAGGGACAGTGTGTGGGTGTTTAAGGGACAGTGTGTGGGTGTTTAAGGGACAGTGTGTGGGTGTTTAAGGGACAGTGTGTGGGTATTTAAGGGACAGTGTGTGGGTGTTTAAGGGACAGTGTGTGGGTGTTTAAGGGACAGTGTGTGGGTGTTTAAGGGACAGTGTGTGGGTATTTAAGGGACAGTGTGTGGGTGTTTAAGGGACAGTGTGTGGGTGTTTAAGGGACAGTGTGTGGGTGTTTAAGGGACAGTGTGTGGGTGTTTAAGGGACAGTGTGTGGGTATTTAAGGGACAGTGTGTGGGTGTTTCAGGGACAGTGTGTGGTGTATTAAAGAGACAATGTGTGGGTATTTAAGGGACAGTGTGTGGGTGTTTAAGGGACAGTGTGTGGGTGTTTAAGGGACAGTGTGTGGGTGTTTAAGGGACAGTGTGTGGGTGTTTAAGGGACAGTGTGTGGGTTTTTCAGGGACAGTGTGTGGGTATTAAAGGGACAGTGTGTGGGTGTTAAAGGGACAGTGTGTGGTATTAAAGGGACAGTGTGTGGGTGTTTAAGGGACAATGTGTGGGGTTTCTCAAGGACAGTGTGTGGGTGTTTAAGGGACAGTGTGTGGGTGTTTAAGGGACAGTGTGTGGGTGTTTAAGGGACAGTGTGTGGGTGTTTAAGGGACAGTGTGTGGGTGTTTAAGGGACAGTGTGTGGGTGTTTAAGGGACAGTGTGTGGGTATTAAAGGGACAGTGTGTGGGTGTTTAAGGGACAGTGTGTGGGTGTTTAAGGGACAGTGTGTGGGTGTTTAAGGGACAGTGTGTGGGTATTTAAGGGACAGTGTGTGGGTGTTTAAGGGACAGTGTGTGGGTGTTTAAGGGACAGTGTGTGGGAGTTTAAGGGACAATGTGTGGGGTATTAAAGGGACAGTGTGTGGGGGTTTAAGGGACAGTGTGTGGGTGTTTAAGGGACAGTGTGTGGGTGTTTAAGGGACAGTGTGTGGGTGTTTAAGGGACAGTGTGTGGGTGTTTAAGGGACAGTGTGTGGGTGTTTAAGGGACAGTGTGTGGGTGTTTAAGGGACAGTGTGTGGTGTTTAAGGGACAGTGTGTGGGTGTTTAAGGGACAGTGTGTGGGTGTTTAAGGGACAGTGTGTGGGTGTTTAAGGGACAGTGTGTGGGTGTTTAAGGGACAGTGTGTGGGTGTTTAAGGGACAGTGTGTGGGTGTTTAAGGGACAGTGTGTGGGTATTTAAGGGACAGTGTGTGGGTGTTTAAGGGACAGTGTGTGGGTGTTTAAGGGACAGTGTGTGGGTGTTTAAGGGACAGTGTGTGGGTGTTTAAGGGACAGTGTGTGGGTGTTTAAGGGACAGTGTGTGGGTGTTTAAGGGACAGTGTGTGGGTGTTTAAGGGACAGTGTGTGGGTGTTTAAGGGACAGTGTGTGGGTGTTTAAGGGACAGTGTGTGGGTTTTTAAGGGACAGTGTGTGGGTGTTTAAGGGACAGTGTGTGGGTGTTTAAGGGACAGTGTGTGGGGTTTTAAGGGACAGTGTGTGGGTGTTTAAGGGACAGTGTGTGGGTGTTTAAGGGACAGTGTGTGGGTGTTTAAGGGACAGTGTGTGGGTGTTTAAGGGACAGTGTGTGTGTATTAAAGGGACAGTGTGTGGGTGTTTAAGGGACAGTGTGTGGGTGTTTAAGGGACAATGTGTGGGGTATTAAAGGGACAGTGTGTGGGTGTTTAAGGGACAGTGTGTGGGTGTTTAAGGGACAGTGTGTGGGTGTTTAAGGGAGAGTGTGTGGGGGTTTAAGGGACAGTGTGTGGGTGTTTAAGGGACAGTGTGTGGGTGTTTAAGGGACAGTGTGTGGGTGTTTAAGGGACAGTGTGTGGGTGTTTAAGGGACAGTGTGTGGGTATTAAGGGACAGTGTGTGGGTGTTTAAGGGACAGTGTGTGGGTGTTTAAGGGACAGTGTGTGGGTGTTTAAGGGACAGTGTGTGGGTGTTTAAGGGACAGTGTGTGGGTGTTTAAGGGACAGTGTGTGGGTGTTTAAGGGACAGTGTGTGGGTGTTTAAGGGACAGTGTGTGGGTGTTTAAGGGACAGTGTGTGGGTGTTTAAGGGACAGTGTGTGGGTGTTTAAGGACAGTGTGTGGGTGTTTAAGGGACAGTGTGTGGGTGTTTAAGGGACAGTGTGTGGGTGTTTAGGGACAGTGTGTGGTGTTTAAGGGACAGTGTGTGGGTGTTTAAGGGACAGTGTGTGGGTGTTTAAGGGACAGTGTGTGGGTGTTTAAGGGACAGTGTGTGGGTGTTTAAGGGACAGTGTTTGGGTGTTTAAGGGACAGTGTGTGGATATTAAAGGGACAGTGTGTGGGTGTTTAATGGACAGTGTGTGGGTGTTTAAGGGACAGTGTGTGGGTGTTTAAGGAAGAGTGTGTGGTGTTTAAGGGACAGTGTGTGGGTGTTTAAGGACAGTGTGTGGGTGTTTAAGGGACAGTGTGTGGGGTATTAAAGTGACAGTGTGGTGGGTGTTTAAGGGACAGTGTGTGGGTGTTTAAGGGACAGTGTGTGGGTGTTTAAGGGACAGTGTGTGGGTGTTTAAGGGACAGTGTGTGTGTGTTTAAGGGACATGTGTGGGGCGTTTAAGGGACAGTGTGTGGGGTGGTTAAAGGGACAGTGTGTGGGTATTTAAGGGACAGTGTGTGGGTGTTTAAGGGACAGTGTGTGGGTGTTTAAGGGACAGTGTGTGGGTGTTTAAGGGACAGTGTGTGGGTGTTTAAGGGACAGTGTGTGGGTGTTTAAGGGACAGTGTGTGGGTGTTTAAGGGACAGTGTGTGGGTGTTTAAGGGACAGTGTGTGGGTGTTTAAGGGACAGTGTGTGGGTGTTTAAGGGACAGTGTGTGGGTATTAAAGGGACAGTGTGTGGGTATTTAAGGGACAGTGTGTGGGTGTTTAAGGGACAGTGTGTGGGTGTTTAAGGGACAGTGTGTGGGTGTTTAAGGGACAGTGTGTGGTGTTTAAGGGACAGTGTGTGGGTGTTTAAGGGACAGTGTGTGGGTGTTTAAGGGACAGTGTGTGGGTGTTTAAGGGACAGTGTGTGGGTGTTTAAGGGACAGTGTGTGGGGGTTTAAGGGACAGTGTGTGGGTGTTTAAGGGACAGTGTGTGGGTGTTTAAGGGACAGTGTGTGGGTGTTTAAGGGACAGTGTGTGGGTGTTTAAGGGACAGTGTGTGGGTGTTTAAGGGACAGTGTGTGGGTGTTTAAGGGACAGTGTGTGTGGTGTTTAAGGGACAGTGTGTGGGTGTTTAAGGGACAGTGTGTGGGGTGTTTAAGGGACAGTGTGTGGGTTGTTTAAGGGACAGTGTGTGGGTGTTAAAGGGACAGTGTGTGGGTGTTTAAGGGACAGTGTGTGGGTGTTTAAGGGACAGTGTGTGGGTGTTTAAGGGACAGTGTGTGGGTGTTTAAGGGACAGTGTGTGGGGTGTTTAAGGGACAGTGTGTGGGTGTTTCAGGGACAGTGTGTGGGTGTTTAAGGAACAGTGTGTGGGGTGTTTAAGGGACAGTGTGTGGGTGTTTAAGGGACAGTGTGTTGGGTGTTTAAGGGACAGTGTGTGGGTGTTTAAGGGACAGTGTGTTGGGTGTTTAAGGGACAGTGTGTGGGTGTTAAGGGACAGTGTGTGGGTGTTTAAGGGACAGTGTGTGGGGTATTAAAGGGACAGTGTGTGGGTGTTTAAGGGACAGTGTGTGGGTGTTTAAGGGACAGTGTGTGGGTGTTAAAGGGACAGTGTGTGGGTGTTTAAGGGACAGTGTGTGGGTGTTTAAGGGACAGTGTGTGGGTGTTTAAGGGACAGTGTGTGGGTGTTTAAGGGACAGTGTGTGGGTATTTAAGGGACAGTGTGTGGGTGTTTAAGGGACAGTGTGTGGGTGTTTAAGGGACAGTGTGTGGGTGTTTAAGGGACAGTGTGTGGGTGTTTAAGGGACAGTGTGTGGGTGTTTAAGGGACAGTGTGTGGGTGTTTAAGGGACAGTGTGTGGGTGTTTAAGGGACAGTGTGTGGGTATTTAAGGGACAGTGTGTGGGGTGTTTAAGGGACAGTGTGTGGGTGTTTAAGGGACAGTGTGTGGGTGTTTAAGGGACAGTGTGTGGGGTGTTTAAGGGACAGTGTGTGGGTGTTTAAGGGACAGTGTGTGGGTATTAAGGGACAGTGTGTGGGTGTTTAAGGGACAGTGTGTGGGTGTTTAAGGGACAGTGTGTGGGTGTTTAAGGGACAGTGTGTGGGTGTTTAAGGGACAGTGTGTGGTATTAAAGGGACAGTGTGTGGGTGTTTAAGGGACAGTGTGTGGGTGTTTAAGGGACAGTGTGTGGGTGTTTAAGGGACAGTGTGTGGGTGTTTAAGGGACAGTGTGTGGGTGTTTAAGGGACAGTGTGTGGGTGTTTAAGGGACAGTGTGTGGGTGTTTAAGGGACAGTGTGTGGGTGTTTAAGGGACAGTGTGTGGGTTTTTAAGGGACAGTGTGTGGGTGTTTAAAGGGACAGTGTGAGGGTGTTTAAGGGACAGTGTGTGGGTGTTTAAGGGACAGTGTGTGGGTGTTTAAGGGACAGTGTGTGGGTGTTTAAAGGGACAGTGTGTGGGTGTTTAAGGGACAGTGTGTGGGTGTTTAAGGGACAGTGTGTGGGTATTTAAGGGACAGTGTGTGGGTGTTTAAGGGACAGTGTGTGGGTATTTAAGGGACAGTGTGTGGGTGTTTAAGGGACAGTGTGTGGGTGTTTAAGGGACAGTGTGTGGGTGTTTAAGGGACAGTGTGTGGGTGTTTAAGGGACAGTGTGTGGGGTGTTAAAGGGACAGTGTGTGGGTATTAAAGGGACAGTGTGTGGGTGTTTAAGGGACAGTGTGTGGGTGTTTAAGGGACAGTGTGTGGGTGTTTAAGGGACAGTGTGTGGGTGTTTAAGGGACAGTGTGTGGGTGTTTAAGGGACAGTGTGTGGGTGTTTAAGGGACAGTGTGTGGGTGTTTAACGGACAGTGTGTGGGTGTTAAAGGGACAGTGTGTGGGTGTTTAAGGGACAGTGTGTGGGTGTTTAAGGACAGTGTGTGGGTGTTAAAGGAACAGTGTGTGGCTATTAAAGGGATAGTGTGTGGGTGTTTAAGAGACATTGTGTGGGTTTTTAAGGGACAGTGTGTGGGTGTTTAAGGGACAGTGTGTGGGTATTAAAGGGACAGTGTGTGGGTGTTTAAGGGACAGTGTGTGGGTATGTAAGGGACAGTGTGTGGATATTTAAGGGTGAGTTTGTGGGGGTTTAAGGGACAGTGTGTGGGTGTTTAAGGGACAGTGTGTGGGTTTTTAAGGGACAGTGTGTGGGTGTTTAAGGGACAGTGTGTGGGTGTTTAAGGGACAGTGTGTGGGTGTTTAAGGGACAGTGTGTGGGTGTTTAAGGGACAGTGTGTGGTGTTTAAGGGACAGTGTGTGGTGTTTAAGGGACAGTGTGTGGGTGTTTAAGGGACAGTGTGTGGGTGTTTAAGGGACAGTGTGTGGGTATTAAGGGACAGTGTGTGGGTGTTTAAGGGACAGTGTGTGGGTGTTTAAGGACAGTGTGTGGGTGTTTAAGGGACAGTGTGTGGGTGTTTAAGGGACAGTGTGTGGGTGTTTAAGGGACAGTGTGTGGGTGTTTAAGGGACAGTGTGTGGGTGTTTAAGGGACAGTGTGTGGGTGTTTAAGGGACAGTGTGTGGGTGTTTAAGGGACAGTGTGTGGGTGTTTAAGGGACAGTGTGTTGGTGTTTAAGGGACAGTGTGTGGGTGTTTAAGGGACATTGTGTGGGTATTAAAGGGACAGTGTGTGGGCGTTTAAGGGACAGTGTGTGGGCGTTTAAGGGACAGTGTGTGGGTGTTTAAGGGACAGTGTGTGGGTGTTTAAGGGACAGTGTGTGGGTGTTTAAGGGACAGTGTGTGGGTGTTTAAGGGACAGTGTGTGGTGTTTAAGGGACAGTGTGTGGGTGTTTAAGGGACAGTGTGTGGGTGTTTAAGGGACAGTGTGTGGGTGTTTAAGGGACAGTGTGTGGGTATTTAAGGGACAGTGTGTGGGTGTTTAAGGGACAGTGTGTGGGTGTTTAAGGGACAGTGTGTGGGTTTTTAAGGGACAGTGTGTGGGTGTTTAAGGGACAGTGTGTGGGTGTTTAAGGGACAGTGTGTGGGTATTAAAGGACAGTTTGTGGGGTGTTTAAGGGACAGTGTGTGGGTGTTTAAGGGACAGTGTTTTGGTTTTTCAGGGACAGTGTGTGGGCGTTTAAGGGACAGTGTGTGGGTGTTTAGGGGACAGTGTGTGGGTGTTTAAGGGACAGTGTGTGGGTGTTTAATGGACAGTGTGTTGGGTGTTTAAGGGAAAGTGTGTGGGTGTTTAAGGGACAGTGTGTGGGTGTTTAAGGGACAGTGTGTGGGTGTTTAAGGGACAGTGTGTGGGTGTTTAAGGGACAGTGTGTGGGTGTTTAAGGGACAGTGTGTGGGTGTTTAAGGGACAGTGTGTGGGTATTAATGGGACAGTGTGTGGGTGTTTAAGGGACAGTGTGTGGGTGTTTAAGGGGCAGTGTGTGGGTATTTAAGGGACAGTGTGTGGGTGTTTAAGGGACAGTGTGTGGGTGTTTAAGGGACAGTGTGTGGGTGTTTAAGGGACAGTGTGTGGGTGTTTAAGGGACAGTGTGTGGGTTTTTAAGGGACAGTGTGTGGGTGTTTAAGGGACAGTGTGTGGGTGTTTAAAGGGACAGTGTGTGGGTGTTAAGGGACAGTGTGTGGGTGTTTAAGGGACAGTGTGTGGGGTTTAAGGGACAGTGTGTGGGTATTTAAGGGACAGTGTGTGGGTATTTAAGGGACAGTGTGTGGGTGTTTAAGGGACAGTGTGTGGGTGTTTAAGGGACAGTGTGTGGGTGTTTAAGGGACAGTGTGTGGGTGTTTAAGGGACAGTGTGTGGGTGTTTAAGGGACAGTGTGTGGGTGTTTAAGGGACAGTGTGTGGGTGTTTAAGGGACAGTGTGTGGGTGTTTAAGGGACAGTGTGTGGGTGTTTAAGGGACAGTGTGTGGGTAGTTTAAGGGACAGTGTGTGGGTGTTTAAGGGACAGTGTGTGGGTGTTTAAGGGACAGTGTGTGGGTGTTTAAGGGACAGTGTGTGGGTGTTTAAGGGACAGTGTGTGGGTGTTTAAGGGACAGTGTGTGGTGTTTAAGGGACAGTGTGTGGGTGTTTAAGGGACAGTGTGTGGTGTTTAAGGGACAGTGTGTGGGTGTTTAAGGGACAGTGTGTGGGTGTTTAAGGGACAGTGTGTGGGTGTTTAAGGGACAGTGTGTGGGGTTTTTAAGGGACAGTGTGTGGGTGTTTAAGGGACAGTGTGTGGGTATTAAAGGGACAGTGTGTGGGTGTTTAAGGGACAGTGTGTGGGTGTTTAAGGGACAGTGTGTGGGTGTTTAAGGGACAGTGTGTGGGTGTTTAAGGGACAGTGTGTGGGTGTTTAAGGGACAGTGTGTGGGTGTTTAAGGGACAGTGTGTGGGTGTTTAAGGGACAGTGTGTGGGTGTTTAAGGGACAGTGTGTGGGTGTTTAAGGGACAGTGTGTGGGTATTTAAGGGACAGTGTGTGGGTGTTTAAGGGACAGTGTGTGGGTGTTTAAGGGACAGTGTGTGGGTGTTTAAGGGAGAGTGTGTGGGTGTTTAAGGGACAGTGTGTGGGTGTTTAAGGGACAGTGTGTGGGTGTTAAAGGGACAGTGTGTGGTGTTTAAGGGACAGTGTGTGGGTGTTTAAGGGACAGTGTGTGGGTGTTTAAGGGACAGTGTGTGGGTGTTTAAGGGACAGTGTGTGGGTGTTTAAGGGACAGTGTGTGGGTGTTTAAGGGACAGTGTGTGGGTGTTTAAGGGACAGTGTGTGGGTGTTTAAGGGACAGTGTGTGGGTGTTTAAGGGACAGTGTGTGGGTGTTTAAGGGACAGTGTGTGGGTGTTTAAGGGACAGTGTGTGGGTGTTTAAGGGACAGTGTGTGGGTATTAAGGGACAGTGTGTGGGTGTTTAAGGGACAGTGTGTGGGTGTTTAAGGGACAGTGTGTGGGTGTTTAAGGGACAGTGTGTGGGTGTTTAAGGGACAGTGTGTGGGTGTTTAAGGGACAGTGTGTGGGTGTTTAAGGGACAGTGTGTGGGTTTTAAGGGACAGTGTGTGGGTATTAAAGGGACAGTGTGTGGGTGTTTAAGGGACAGTGTGTGGGTGTTTAAGGGACAGTGTGTGGGTATTTAAGGGACAGTGTGTGGGTGTTTAAGGGACAGTGTGTGGGTGTTTAAGGGACAGTGTGTGGGTGTTTAAGGGACAGTGTGTGGGTGTTTAAGGGACAGTGTGTGGGTGATTAAGGGACAGTGTGTGGGTGTTTAAGGGACAGTGTGTGGGTGTTTAAGGGACAGTGTGTGGGTGTTTAAGGGACAGTGTGTGGGTGTTTAAGGGACAGTGTGTGGGTGTTTAAGGGACAGTGTGTGGGTGTTTAAGGGACAGTGTGTGGGTATTTAAGGGACAGTGTGTGGGTGTTTAAGGGACAGTGTGTGGGTGTTTAAGGGACAGTGTGTGGGTGTTTAAGGGACAGTGTGTGGGTATTTAAGGGACAGTGTGTGGGTATTTAAGGGACAGTGTGTGGGTATTTAAGGGACAGTGTGTGGGTGTTTAAGGGACAGTGTGTGGGTGTTTAAGGGACAGTGTGTGGGTGTTTAAGGGACAGTGTGTGGGTGTTTAAGGGACAGTGTGTGGGTGTTTAAGGGACAGTGTGTGGGTGTTTAAGGGACAGTGTGTGGGTGTTTAAGGGACAGTGTGTGGGTGTTTAAGGGACAGTGTGTGGGTGTTTAAGGGACAGTGTGTGGGTATTAAAGGGACAGTGTGTGGGTGTTTAAGGGACAGTGTGTGGGTGTTTAAGGGACAGTGTGTGGGTGTTTAAGGGACAGTGTGTGGGTGTTTAAGGGACAGTGTGTGGGTGTTTAAGGGACAGTGTGTGGGTGTTTAAGGGACAGTGTGTGGGTGTTTAAGGGACAGTGTGTGGGTGTTTAAGGGACAGTGTGTGGGTGTTTAAGGGACAGTGTGTGGGTGTTTAAGGGACAGTGTGTGGGTGTTTAAGGGACAGTGTGTGGGTGTTTAAGGGACAGTGTGTGGGTGTTTAAGGGACAGTGTGTGGGTGTTTAAGGGACAGTGTGTGGGTGTTTAAGGGACAGTGTGTGGGTGTTTAAGGGACAGTGTGTGGGTGTTTAAGGGACAGTGTGTGGGGTGTTTAAGGGACAGTGTGTGGGTGTTTAAGGGACAGTGTGTGGGGTGTTTAAGGGACAGTGTGTGGGTATTAAGGGACAGTGTGTGGGTGTTTAAGGGACAGTGTGTGGGTGTTTAAGGGACAGTGTGTGGGTGTTTAAGGGACAGTGTGTGGGTATTTAAGGGACAGTGTGTGGGTGTTTAAGGGACAGTGTGTGGGTGTTTAAGGGACAGTGTGTGGGTGTTTAAGGGACAGTGTGTGGGTGTTTAAGGGACAGTGTGTGGGTGTTTAAGGGACAGTGTGTGGGTGTTTAAGGACAGTGTGTGGGTGTTTAAGGGACAGTGTGTGGGTGTTTAAGGGAC
Organism: Carcharodon carcharias; assembly: GCF_017639515.1. Taxonomy (NCBI): domain Eukaryota; kingdom Metazoa; phylum Chordata; class Chondrichthyes; order Lamniformes; family Lamnidae; genus Carcharodon; species Carcharodon carcharias. The sequence continues at coordinate 123,403 of NW_024470881.1, forward strand.
AGTGTGTGGGTGTTTAAGGGACAGTGTGTGGGTGTTTAAGGGACAGTGTGTGGGTGTTTAAGGGACAGTGTGTGGGTGTTTAAGGGACAGTGTGTGGGTGTTTAAGGGACAGTGTGTGGGTGTTTAAGGGACAGTGTGTGGGTGTTTAAGGGACAGTGTGTGGGTGTTTAAGGGACAGTGTGTGGGTGTTTAAGGGACAGTGTGTGGGTGTTTAAGGGACAGTTTGTGGGTGTTTCAGGGACAGTGTGTGGGTGTTTATGGGACAGTGTGTCGGTGTTTAAGGGACAGTGTGTGGGTGTTTAAGGGACAGTGTGTGGGTGTTTAAGGGACAGTGTGAGGGTCTTTAAGGGACAATGTGTGAGTGTTTAAGCACAGTGTGTGGGTGTTTAAGGGACAGTGTGTGGGTGTTTAAGGGACAGTGTGTGGGTGTTTAAGGGACAGTGTGTGGGTGTTTAAGGGACAGTGTGTGGGTGTTTAAGGGACAGTGTGTGGGTGTTTAAGGGACAGTGTGTGGGTATTAAAGGGACAGTGTGTGGGTGTTTAAGGGACAGTGTGTGGGTGTTTAAGGTACAGTGTGTGGGTGTTTAAGGGACAGTGTGTGGGTGTTTAAGGGACAGTGTGTGGGTGTTTAAGGGACAGTGTGTGGGTGTTTAAGGGACAGTGTGTGGGTGTTTAAGGGACAGTGTGTGGTGTTTAAGGGACAGTGTGTGGGTATTTAAGGGACAGTGTGTGGGTGTTTAAGGGACAGTGTGTGGGTTTTTAAGGGACAGTGTGTGGGTGTTTAAGGGACAGTGTGTGGGTGTTTAAGGGACAGTGTGTGGGTGTTTAAGGGACAGTGTGTGGGTGTTTAAGGGACAGTGTGTGGGTGTTTAAGGGACAGTGTGTGGGTGTTTAAGGACAGTGTGTTGGTTTTAAAGGGACAGTGTGTGGGTGTTTAAGGGACAGTGTGTGGGTGTTTAAGGGACAGTGTGTGGGTGTTTAAGGGACAGTGTGTGGGTGTTTAAGGGACAGTGTGTGGGTGTTTAAGGGACAGTGTGTGGGTGTTTAAGGGACAGTGTGTGGGTGTTAAAGGGACAGTGTGTGGGTGTTTAAGGGACAGTGTGTGGGTGTTTAAGGGACAGTGTGTGGATGTTTAAGGGACAGTGTGTGGGTGTTTAAGGGACAGTGTGTGGGTGTTTAAGGGACAGTGTGTGGGTATTAAAGGGACAGTGTGTGGGTATTAAAGGGACAGTGTGTGGGTGTTTAAGGGACAGTGTGTGGGTGTTTAAGGGACAGTGTGTGGGTGTTTAAGGGACAGTGTGTGGGTATTAAAGGGACAGTGTGTGGGTGTTTAAGGGACAGTGTGTGGGTGTTTAAAGGGACAGTGTGTTGGTATTAAAGGGACAGTGTGTGGGTATTTAAGGGGACAGTGTGTGGGTGTTTAAGGGACAGTGTGTGGGTGTTTAAGGACAGTGTGTGGTGTTTAAGGGACAGTGTGTGGGTGTTTAAGGGACAGTGTGTGGGGTATTAAGGGACAGTGTGTGGGGTATTAAGGGACAGTGTGTGGGTGTTTAAGTGGCAGTGTGTGGGGTGTTTAAGGGACAGTGTGTGGGTGTTGAAGGGACAGTGTGTGGGTATTTAAGGGACAGTGTGTGGGTGTTTAAGGGACAGTGTGTGGGTGTTTAAGGGACAGTGTGTGGGTGTTTAAGGGACAGTGTGTGGGTATTAAAGGGACAGTGTGTGGGTGTTTAAGGGACAGTGTGTGGGTGTTTAAGGGACAGTGTGTGGGTGTTTAAGGGACAGTGTGTGGGTGTTTAAGGGACAGTGTGTGGGTGTTTAAGGGACAGTGTGTGGGTATTTAAGGGACAGTGTGTGGGTGTTTAAGGGACAGTGTGTGGGTATTTAAGGGACAGTGTGTGGGTGTTTAAGGGACAGTGTGTGGGTGTTTAAGGGACAGTGTGTGGGTGTTTAAGGGACAGTGTGTGGTTGTTTAAGGGACAGTGTGTTGTTGTTTAAGGGACAGTGTGTGGGTATTAAAGCGACATTGTGTGGGTGTTTAAGGGAATGTGTCTGTGTGTTTAAGGGACAGTGTGTGGGTATTTAAGGGACAGTGTGTGGGAGTTTAAGGGACAGTGTGTGGGTGTTTAAGGGACAGTGTGTGGGTGTTTAAGGGACAGTGTGTGGGTGTTTAAGGGACAGTGTGTGGGTGTTTAAGGGACAGTGTGTGGGTGTTTAAGGGACAGTGTGTGGGTGTTTAAGGGACAGTGTGTGGGTGTTTAAGGGACAGTGTGTGGGTGTTTAAGGGACAGTGTGTGGGTGTTTAAGGGACAGTGTGTGGGTATTTAAGGGACAGTGTGTGGGTGTTTAAGGGACAGTGTGTGGGTGTTTAAGGGACAGTGTGTGGGTGTTTAAGGGACAGTGTGTGGGTGTTTAAGGGACAGTGTGTGGGTATTAAGGGACAGTGTGTGGGTGTTTAAGGGACAGTGTGTGGGTGTTTAAGGGACAGTGTGTGGGGTTGTTAAGGGACAGTGTGTGGGTGTTTAAGGGACAGTGTGTGGGTGTTTAAGGGAGAGTGTGTGGGTGTTTAAGGGAGCGTGTGTGGATGTTTAAGGGACAGTGTGTGGGTGTTTAAGGGACAGTGTGTGGGTGTTTAAGGGACAGTGTGTGGGTGTTTAAGGGACAGTGTGTGGGTGTTTAAGGGACAGTGTGTGGGTGTTTAAGGGACAGTGTGTGGGTGTTTAAGGGACAGTGTGTGGGTATTAAGGGACAGTGTGTGGGTGTTTAAGGGACAGTGTGTGGGTGTTTAAGGGACAGTGTGTGGGTGTTTAAGGGACAGTGTGTGGGTGTTTAAGGGACAGTGTGTGGGTATTAAGGGACAGTGTGTGGGTGTTTAAGCGACAGTGTGTGGGTTTTTCAGGGACAGTGTGTGGGTGTTAAAGGGACAGTGTGTGGGTGTTTAAGGGACAGTGTGTGGGTGTTTAAGGGACAGTGTGTGGGTGTTTAAGGGACAGTGTGTGGGTGTTTAAGGGACAGTGTGTGGGGTTTTAAGGGACAGTGTGTGGGTGTTTAAGGGACAGTGTGTGGGTGTTTAAGGGACAGTGTGTGGGTGTTAAGGGACAGTGTGGGGTGTTTAAGGGACAGTGTGTGGGTGTTTAAGGGACAGTGTGTGGGTGTTTAAGGGACAGTGTGTGGGTATTTAAGGGACAGTGTGTGGGTGTTTAAGGGACAGTGTGTGGGTGTTTAAGGGACAGTGTGTGGGTGTTTAAGGGACAGTGTGTGGGTGTTTAAGGGACAGTGTGTGGGGTTTTTAAGGGACAGTGTGTGGGTATTAAAGGGACAGTGTGTGGGTGTTTAAGGGACAGTGTGTGGGTGTTTAAGGGACAGTGTGTGGGTATTAAAGGGACAGTGTGTGGGTGTTTAAGGGACAGTGTGTGGGTGTTTAAGGGACAGTGTGTGGGTGTTTAAGGGACAGTGTGTGGGTGTTTAAGGGACAGTGTGTGGGTGTTTAAGGGACAGTGTGTGGGTGTTTAAGGGACAGTGTGTGGGTGTTTAAGGGACAGTGTGTGGGTATTTAAGGGACAGTGTGTGGGTGTTTAAGGGACAGTGTGTGGGTGTTTAAGGGACAGTGTGTGGGTATTAACGGGACAGTGTGTGGGTGTTTAAGGGACAGTGTGTGGGTGTTTAAGGGACAGTGTGTGGGTGTTTAAGGGACAGTGTGTGGGTGTTTAAGGGACAGTGTGTGGGTGTTTAAGGGACAGTGTGTGGGTGTTTAAGGGACAGTGTGTGGGTGTTTAAGGGACAGTGTGTGGGTATTAAAGGGACAGTGTGTGGGTGTTTAAGGGACAGTGTGTGGGTGTTTAAGGGACAGTGTGTGGGTGTTTAAGGGACAGTGTGTGGGTGTTTAAGGGACAGTGTGTGGGTATTAAGGGACAGTGTGTGGGTGTTTAAGGGACAGTGTGTGGGTGTTTAAGGGACAGTGTGTGGGTGTTTAAGGGACAGTGTGTGGGTGTTTAAGGGACAGTGTGTGGGTGTTTAAGGGACAGTGTGTGGGTGTTTAAGTGACAGTGTGTGGGTGTTTAAGGGACAGTGTGTGGGTGTTTAAGGGACAGTGTGTGGGTGTTTAAGGGACAGTGTGCGGGGTTTTTAAGGGACAGTGTGTGGGGTGTTTAAGGGACAGTGTGTGGGGTGTTTAAGGGACAGTGTGTGGGTGTTTAAGGGACAGTGTGTGGGTATTAAAGGGACAGTGTGTGGGTGATTAAGGGACAGTGTGTGGGTGTTTAAGGGACAGTGTGTGGGTGTTAAAGGGACAGTGTGTGGGTGTTTAAGGGACAGTGTGTGGGTATTAAAGGCACAGTGTGTGGGTGTTTAAGGGACAGTGTGTGGGTATTAAGGGACAGTGTGTGGTGTTTAAAGGGACAGTGTGTGGGTGTTTCAGGGACAGTGTGTGGGTATTAAAGGGACAGTGTGTGGGTGTTTAAGGGACAGTGTGTGGGTATTAAAGGGACAGTGTGTGGGTGTTTAAGGGACAGTGTGTGGGTATTTAAGGGACAGTGTGTGGGTGTTTAAGGGACAGTGTGTGGGTGTTTAAGGACAGTGTGTGGGTGTTTAAGGGACAGTGTGTGGGTGTTTAAGGGACAGTGTGTGGGTGTTTAAGGGACAGTGTGTGGGTGTTTAAGGGACAGTGTGTGGGTGTTTAAGGGACAGTGTGTGGGGGTTTAAGGGACAGTGTGTGGGTGTTTAAGGGACAGTGTGTGGGTGTTTAAGGGACAGTGTGTGGGTGTTTAAGGGACAGTGTGTGGGTGTTTAAGGGACAGTGTGTGGGTATTTAAGGGACAGTGTGTGGGTGTTTAAGGGACAGTGTGTGGGTGTTTAAGGGACAGTGTGTGGGGTATTAACTGGACAGTGTGTGGGTGTTTAAGGGACAGTGTGTGGGTGTTTAAGGGACAGTGTGTGGGTATTAAAGGGACAGTGTGTGGGGGTTTAAGGGACAGTGTGTGGGTGTTTAAGGGACAGTGTGTGGGTGTTTAAGGGACAGTGTGTGGGTATTAAGGGACAGTGTGTGGGTGTTTAAGGGACAGTGTGTGGGTGTTTAAGGGACAGTGTGTGGGTGTTTAAGGGACAGTGTGTGGGTGTTTAAGGGACAGTGTGTGGGTGTTTAAGGGACAGTGTGTGGGTGTTTAAGGGACAGTGTGTGGGTGTTTAAGGGACAGTGTGTGGGTGTTTAAGGGACAGTGTGTGGGTGTTTAAGGGACAGTGTGTGGGTATTTAAGGGACAGTGTGTGGGTGTTTAAGGGACAGTGTGTGGGTGTTTAAGGGACAGTGTGTGGGTGTTTAAGGGACAGTGTGTGGGTGTTTAAGGGACAGTGTGTGGGGTGTTTAAGGGACAGTGTGTGGGTATTTAAGGGACAGTGTGTGGGTATTATAGGGACAGTGTGTGGGTGTTTAAGGGACAGTGTGTGGGTGTTTAAGGGACAGTGTGTGGGGTGTTAAGGGACAGTGTGTGGTGTATTAAGGGACAGTGTGTGGGTGTTTAAGGGACAGTGTGTGGGAGTTTAAGGGACAGTGTGTGGGGTGTTTAAGGGACAGTGTGTGGGTGTTTAAGGGACAGTGTGTGGGTGTTTAAGGGACAGTGTGTGGGTTTTAAGGGACAGTGTGTGGGTATTAAGGGACAGTGTGTGGGTGTTTAAGGGACAGTGTGTGGGTGTTTAAGGGACAGTGTGTGGGTGTTTAAGGGACAGTGTGTGGGTGTTTAAGGGACAGTGTGTGGGTGTTTAAGGGACAGTGTGTGGGTGTTTAAGGGACAGTGTGTGGGTATTAAAGGGACAGTGTGTGGGTGTTTAAGGGACAGTGTGTGGGTGTTTAAGGGACAGTGTGTGGGTGTTTAAGGGACAGTGTGTGGGTGTTTAAGGGACAGTGTGTGGGTGTTTAAGGGACAGTGTGTGTGTATTAAAAGAACAGTGTGTGGGTGTTTAAGGGACAGTGTGTGAGTATTAAGGGACATTGTGTGGGTGTTTAAGGGACAGTGTGTGGGTGTTTAAGGGACAGTGTGTGGGTGTTTAAGGGACAGTGTGTGGGTGTTTAAGGGACAGTGTGTGGGTGTTTAAGGGACAGTGTGTGGGTGTTTAAGGGACAGTGTGTGGGTGTTTAAGGGACAGTGTGTGGGTGTTTAAGGGACAGTGTGTGGGTGTTTAAGGGACAGTGTGTGGGTGTTTAAGGGACAGTGTGTGGGTGTTTAAGGGACAGTGTGTGGGTGTTTAAGGGACAGTGTGTGGGTGTTTAAGGGACAGTGTGTGGGTGTTTAAGGGACAGTGTGTGGGTGTTTAAGGGACAGTGTGTGGGTGTTTAAGGGACAGTGTGTGGGTGTTTAAGGGACAGTGTGTGGGTGTTTAAGGGACAGTGTGTGGGTGTTTAAGGGACAGTGTGTGGGTGTTTAAGGGACAGTGTGTGGGTGTTTAAGGGACAGTGTGTGGGTGTTTAAGGGACAGTGTGTGGGTGTTTAAGGGACAGTGTGTGGGTGTTTAAGGGACAGTGTGTGGGTGTTTAAGGGACAGTGTGTGGGTGTTTAAGGGACAGTGTGTGGGTGTTTAAGGGACAGTGTGTGGGTGTTTAAGGGACAGTGTGTGGGTGTTTAAGGGACAGTGTGTGGGTGTTTAAGGGACAGTGTGTGGGTATTTAAGGGACAGTGTGTGGGTGTTTAAGGGACAGTGTGTGGGTGTTTAAGGGACAGTGTGTGGGTGTTTAAGGGACAGTGTGTGGGTGTTTAAGGGACAGTGTGTGGGTGTTTAAGGGACAGTGTGTGGGTGTTTAAGGGACAGTGTGTGGGTGTTTAAGGGACAGTGTGTGGGTGTTTAAGGGACAGTGTGTGGGTGTTTAAGGGACAGTGTGTGGGTGTTTCAGGGAGAGTGTGTGAGTGTTTAAGGGACAGTGTGTGGGTGTTTCAGGGAGAGTGTGTGAGTGTTTAAGGGACAGTGTGTGGGTGTTTAAGGGACAGTGTGTGGGTGTTTAAGGGACAGTGTGTGGGTGTTTAAGGGACAGTGTGTGGGTGTTTAAGGGACAGTGTGTGGGTATTAAAGGGACAGTGTGTGGGTGTTTAAGGGACAGTGTGTGGGTGTTTAAGGGACAGTGTGTGGGTGTTTAAGGGACAGTGTGTGGGTGTTTAAGGGACAGTGTGTTGGTTTTAAAGGGACAGTGTGTGGGTGTTTCAGGGAGAGTGTGTGAGTGTTTAAGGGACAGTTTGTGGGTGTTTCAGGGAGAGTGTGTGGGTGTTTAAGGGACAGTGTGTGGGTGTTTAAGGGACAGTGTGTGGGTGTTTAAGGGACAGTGTGTGGGTGTTTAAGGGACAGTGTGTGGGTGTTAAGGGACAGTGTGTGGGTGTTTAAGGGACAGTGTGTGGGTATTAAGGGACAGTGTGTGGGTGTTAAGGGACAGTGTGTGGTATTAAGGGACAGTGTGTGGGTGTTTAAGGGACAGTGTGTGGGAGTTTAAGGGACAGTGTGTGGGTGTTTAAGGGACAGTGTGTGGGTATTAAAGGGACAGTGTGTGGGTGTTTAAGGGACAGTGTGTGGGTATGTAAGGGACAGTGTGTGGGTGTTTAAGGGACAGTGTGTGGGTGTTTAAGGGACAGTGTGTGGGTGTTTAAGGGACAGTGTGTGGGTGTTTAAGGGACAGTGTGTGGGTGTTTAAGGGACAGTGTGTGGGTGTTTAAGGGACAGTGTGTGGGTGTTTAAGGGACAGTGTGTGGGTGTTTAAGGGACAGTGTGTGGGTGTTTAAGGGACAGTGTGTGGGTGTTTAAGGGACAGTGTGTGGTGTATTAAGGGACAGTGTGTGGGTGTTTAAGGGACAGTGTGTGGGTGTTTAAGGGACAGTGTGTGGGGTGTTTAAGGGACAGTGTGTGGGTATTAAGGGACAGTGTGTGGGTGTTTAAGGGACAGTGTGTGGGTGTTTAAGGGACAGTGTGTGGGTATTAAAGGGACAGTGTGTGGGTGTTTAAGGGACAGTGTGTGGGTGTTTAAGGGACAGTGTGTGGGTGTTAAAGGGACAGTGTGTGGGTATTAAAGGGACAGTGTGTGGGTGTTTAAGGGACAGTGTGTGGGTGTTTAAGGGACAGTGTGTGGGTGTTTAAGGGACAGTGTGTGGGTGTTTAAGGGACAGTGTGTGGGTGTTTAAGGGACAGTGTGTGGGTGTTTAAGGGACAGTGTGTGGGTGTTTAAGGGACAGTGTGTGGGTGTTTAAGGGACAGTGTGTGGGTGTTTAAGGGACAGTGTGTGGGTTTTAAGGGACAGTGTGTGGGTGTTTAAGGGACAGTGTGTGGGTATTTAAGGGACAGTGTGTGGGTATTAAAGGGACAGTGTGTGGGTGTATAAGGGACAGTGTGTGGGTGTTTAAGGGACAGTGTGTGGGTGTTTAAGGGACAGTGTGTGGTTATTAAAGGGACAGTGTGTGGGTGTTTAAGGGACAGTGTGTGGGTGTTTAAGGGACAGTGTGTGGGTGTTTAAAGGACAGTGTGTGGGTATTAAAGGGACAGTGTGTGGGTGTTTAAGGGACAGTGTGTGGGTGTTTAAGGGACAGTGTGTGGGGTATTAACTGGACAGTGTGTGGGTGTTTAAGGGACAGTGTGTGGGTGTTTAAGGGACAGTGTGTGGGTGTTTAAGGGACAGTGTGTGGGTGTTTAAGGGACAGTGTGTGGGTGTTTAAGGGACAGTGTGTGGGTGTTTCAGGGACAGTGTGTGGGTGTTAAAGGGACAGTGTGTGTGGTGTTTCAGGGACAGTGTGTGGGTGTTTAAGGGACAGTGTGTGGGTGTTTAAGGGACAGTGTGTGGGTGTTTAAGGGACAGTGTGTGGTGTTTAAGGGACAGTGTGTGGGTGTTTAAGGGACAGTGTGTGGGTGTTTAAGGGACAGTGTGTGGGTGTTTAAGGGACAGTGTGTGGGTATTTAAGGGACAGTGTGTGGGTCTTTCAGGGACAGTGTGTGGGTGTTTAAGGGACAGTGTGTGGGTGTTTAAGGGACAGTGTGTGGGTGTTTAAGGGACAGTGTGTGGGTGTTTAAGGGACAGTGTGTGGGTGTTTAAGGGACAGTGTGTGGTGTTTAAGGGACAGTGTGTGGGTGTTTAAGGGACAGTGTGTGGGTGTTTAAGGGACAGTGTGTGGGTGTTTAAGGGACAGTGTGTGGGTGTTTAAGGGACAGTGTGTGGGTGTTTAAGGGACAGTGTGTGGGTATTTAAGGGACAGTGTGTGGGTGTTTAAGGGACAGTGTGTGGGTGTTTAAGGGACAGTGTGTGGGTGTTTAAGGGACAGTGTGTGGGTGTTTAAGGGACAGTGTGTGGGTGTTTAAGGGACAGTGTGTGGGTGTTTAAGGGACAGTTTGTGGGTGTTTAAGGGACAGTGTGTGGGTGTTTAAGGGACAGTGTGTGGGTGTTTAAGGGACAGTGTGTGGGTGTTTAAGGGACAGTGTGTGGGTGTTTAAGGGACAGTGTGTGAGTATTAAATGGACAGTGTGTGGGTGTTTAAGGGACAGTGAGTGAGTATTTAAGGGACAGTGTGTGGGTGTTTAAGGGACAGTGTGTGGGTGTTTAAGGGACAGTGTGTGGGTGTTTAAGGGACAGTGTGTGGGTGTTTAAGGGACAGTGTGTGAGTATTTAAGGGACAGTGTGTGGGTGTTTAAGGGACAGTGTGTGGGTGTTTAAGGGACAAGTGTGTGGGTGATTTAAGGGACAGTGTGGGGTGTTTAAGGGACAGTGTGTGGGGTATTTTAGGGACAGTGTGTGGGTGTTTAAGGGACAGTGTGTGGGTATTAAAGGGACAGTGTGTGTGGTGTTTAAGGGACAGTGTGTGGGTGTTTAAGGGACAGTGTGTGTGTGTTTAAGGGACAGTGTGTGGGTGTTTAAGGGACAGTGTGGGGTGTTTAAGGGACAGTGTGTGGGTGTTTAAGGGACAGTGTGTTGGGTGTTTAAGGGACAGTGTGTGGGGTTTTAAGGGACAGTGTGTGGGTGTTTAAGGGACAGTGTGTGGGTGTTTAAGGGACAGTGTGTGGGTGTTTAAGGGACAGTGTGTGGGTGTTTAAGGGACAGTGTGTGGGTGTTTAAGGGACAGTGTGTGGGTGTTTAAGGGACAGTGTGTGGGTATTTAAGGGACAGTGTGTGGGTATTAAAGGGACAGTGTGTGGGTGTTTAAGGGACAGTGTGTGGTGTATTAAGGGACAGTGTGTGGGTGTTTAAGGGACAGTGTGTGGGTGTTTAAGGGACAGTGTGTGGGTGTTTAAGGGACAGTGTGTGGGTGTTTAAGGGACAGTGTGTGGGTGTTTAAGGGACAGTGTGTGGGTGTTTAAGGGACAGTGTGTGGGTGTTTAAGGGACAGTGTGTGGGTGTTTAAGGGACAGTGTGTGGGTGTTTAAGGGACAGTGTGTGGGTGTTTAAGGGACAGTGTGTGGGTTTTAAGGGACAGTGTGTGGGTGTTTAAGGGACAGTGTGTGGGTGTTTAAGGGACAGTGTGTGGGTGTTTAAGGGACAGTGTGTGGGTGTTTAAGGGACAGTGTGTGGGTGTTTAAGGGACAGTGTGTGGGTGTTTAAGGGACAGTGTGTGGGTGTTTAAGGGACAGTGTGTGGGTGTTTAAGGGACAGTGTGTGGGTGTTTAAGGGACAGTGTGTGGGTGTTTAAGGGACAGTGTGTGGGTGTTTAAGGGACAGTGTGTGGGTGTTTAAGGGACAGTGTGTGGGTGTTTAAGGGACAGTGTGTGGGTATTAAGGGACAGTGTGTGGGTGTTTAAGGGACAGTGTGTGGTGTTTAAGGGACAGTGTGTGGGTATTAAGGGACAGTGTGTGGGTGTTTAAGGGACAGTGTGTGGGTGTTTAAGGGACAGTGTGTGGGTGTTTAAGGGACAGTGTGTGGGTATTTAAGGGACAGTGTGTGGGTGTTTAAGGGACAGTGTGTGGGTGTTTAAGGGACAGTGTGTGGGTGTTTAAGGGACAGTGTGTGGGTGTTTAAGGGACAGTGTGTGGGTATTAAGGGACAGTGTGTGGGTGTTTAAGGGACAGTGTGTGGGTGTTTAAGGGACAGTGTGTGGGTGTTTAAGGGACAGTGTGTGGGTGTTTAAGGGACAGTGTGTGGGTGTTTAAGGGACAGTGTGTGGGTGTTTAAGGGACAGTGTGTGGGTGTTTAAGGGACAGTGTGTGGGTGTTTAAGGGACAGTGTGTGGGTGTTTAAGGGACAGTGTGTGGGTGTTAAAGGGACAGTGTGTGGGTGTTTAAGGGACAGTGTGTGGGTGTTTAAGGGACAGTGTGTGGGTGTTTAAGGGACAGTGTGTGGGTGTTTAAGGGACAGTGTGTGGGTGTTTAAGGGACAGTGTGTGGGTGTTTAAGGGACAGTGTGTGGGTGTTTAAGGGACAGTGTGTGGGTATTAAAGGGACAGTGTGTGGGTGTTTAAGGGACAGTGTGTGGGTGTTTAAGGGACAGTGTGTGGGTGTTTAAGGGACAGTGTGTGGGTGTTTAAGGGACAGTGTGTGGGTGTTTAAGGGACAGTGTGTGGGTATTAAAGGACAGTGTGTGGGTGTTTAAGGGACAGTGTGTGGGTGTTTAAGGGACAGTGTGTGGGTGTTTAAGGGACAGTGTGTGGGTGTTTAAGGGACAGTGTGTGGGTGTTTAAGGGACAGTGTGTGGGTGTTTAAGGGACAGTGTGTGGGTGTTTAAGGGACAGTGTGTGGGTGTTTAAGGGACAGTGTGTGGGTGTTTAAGGGACAGTGTGTGGGTGTTTAAGGGACAGTGTGTGGGTGTTTAAGGGACAGTGTGTGGGTGTTTAAGGGACAGTGTGTGGGTGTTTAAGGGACAGTGTGTGGGTGTTTAAGGGACAGTGTGTGGGTGTTTAAGGGACAGTGTGTGGGTGTTTAAGGGACAGTGTGTGGGTGTTTAAGGGACAGTGTGTGGGTGTTTCAGGGACAGTGTGTGGGTGTTTATGGGACAGTGTGTGGGTGTTTAAGGGACAGTGTGTTCGGTGTTTAAGGGACAGTGTGTGGGTGTTTAAGGGACAGTGTGTGGGTGTTTAAGGGACAGTGTGTGGGTGTTTAAGGGACAGTGTGTGGGTGTTTAAGGGACAGTGTGTGGTGTTTAAGGGACAGTGTGTGGGTGTTTAAGGGACAGTGTGTGGGGTGTTTAAGGGACAGTGTGTGGGTATTTAAGGGACAGTGTGTGGGTGTTTAAGGGACAGTGTGTGGGTGTTTAAGGGACAGTGTGTGGGTGTTTAAGGGACAGTGTGTGGGTGTTTAAGGGACAGTGTGTGGGTGTTTAAGGGACAGTGTGTGGGTATTAAAGGGACAGTGTGTGGGTATTAAAGGGACAGTGTGTGGGTGTTTAAGGGACAGTGTGTGGGTGTTTAAGGGACAGTGTGTGGGTGTTTAAGGGACAGTGTGTGGGTGTTTAAGGGACAGTGTGTGGGTGTTTAAGGGACAGTGTGTGGGTGTTTAAGGGACAGTGTGTGGGTGTTTAAGGGACAGTGTGTGGGTGTTTAAGGGACAGTGTGTGGGTGTTTAAGGGACAGTGTGTGGGTGTTTAAGGGACAGTGTGTGGGTGTTTAAGGGACAGTGTGTGGGTGTTTAAGGGACAGTGTGTGGGTGTTTAAGGGACAGTGTGTGGGTGTTTAAGGGACAGTGTGTGGTGTATTAAAGGGACAGTGTGTGGGTGTTTAAGGGACAGTGTGTGGGTGTTTAAGGGACAGTGTGTGGGTGTTTAAGGGACAGTGTGTGGGTGTTTAAGGGACAGTGTGTGGGTATTTAAGGGACAGTGTGCGGGTGTTTAAGGGACAGTGTGTGGGTGTTTAAGGGACAGTGTGTGGGTGTTTCAGGGACAGTGTGTGGGGTATTAACTGGACAGTGTGTGGGTGTTTCAGGGACAGTGTGTGGGGTATTAAAGGGACAGTGTGTGGGTATTAAAGGGACAGTGTGTGGGTGTTTAAGGGACAGTGTGTGGGTGTTTAAGGGACAGTGTGTGGGTATTAAAGGGACAGTGTGTGGGTGTTTAAGGGACAGTGTGTGGGTGTTTAAGGGACAGTGTGTGGGTGTTTAAGGGACAGTGTGTGGGTGTTTAAGGGACAGTGTGTGGGTGTTTAAGGGACAGTGTGTGGGTGTTTAAGGGACAGTGTGTGGGTGTTTAAGGGACAGTGTGTGGGTGTTTAAGGGACAGTGTGTGGGTGTTTAAGGGACAGTGTGTGGGTGTTTAAGGGACAGTGTGTGGGTGTTTAAGGGACAGTGTGTGGGTGTTTAAGGGACAGTGTGTGGGTGTTTAAGGGACAGTGTGTGGGTGTTTAAGGGACAGTGTGTGGGTGTTTAAGGACAGTGTGTGGGTAGTTTAAGGGACAGTGTGTGGGTGTTTAAGGGACAGTGTGTGGGTGTTTAAGGGACAGTGTGTGGGTGTTTAAGGGACAGTGTGTGGGTGTTTAAGGGACAGTGTGTGGGTGTTTAAGGGACAGTGTGTGGGTATTTAAGGGACAGTGTGTGGGTGTTTAAGGGACAGTGTGTGGGTAGTTTAAGGGACAGTGTGTGGGTATTAAGGGACAGTGTGTGGGTGTTTAAGGGACAGTGTGTGGGTGTTTAAGGGACAGTGTGTGGGTGTTTAAGGGACAGTGTGTGGGTATTTAAGGGACAGTGTGTGGGTGTTTAAGGGACAGTGTGTGGGTGTTTAAGGGACAGTGTGTGGGTGTTTAAGGGACAGTGTGTGGGTGTTTAAGGGACAGTGTGTGGGTGTTTAAGGGACAGTGTGTGGGTGTTTAAGGGACAGTGTGTGGGTGTTTAAGGGACAGTGTGTGGGTGTTTAAGGGACAGTGTGTGGGTATTTAAGGGACAGTGTGTGGGTATTTAAGGACAGTGTGTGGGTGTTTAAGGGACAGTTTGTGGGTGTTTAAGGGACAGTGTGTGGGTGTTTAAGGGACAGTGTGTGGTGTTTAAGGGACAGTGTGTGGGTGTTTAAGGGACAGTGTGTGGGTGTTTAAGGGACAGTGTGTGGGTGTTTAAGGGACAGTGTGTGAGTGTTTAAGGGACAGTGTGTGGGTGTTTAAGGGACAGTGTGTGCGTATTAAAGGGACAGTGTGTGGGTGTTTAAGGGACAGTGTGTGGGTAATTAAAGGGACAGTGTGTGGGTGTTTAAGGGACAGTGTGTGGGTATTAAAGGGACAGTGTGTGGGTGTTTAAGGGACAGTGTGTGGGTGTTTAAGGGACAGTGTGTGGGTGTTTAAGGGACAGTGTGTGGGTGTTTAAGGGACAGTGTGTGGGTGTTTAAGGGACAGTGTGTGGGTGTTTAAGGGACAGTGTGTGGGTATTAAGGGACAGTGTGTGGGTGTTTAAGGGACAGTGTGTGGGTGTTTAAGGGACAGTGTGTGGGTGTTTAAGGGACAGTGTGTGGGTGTTTAAGGGACAGTGTGTGGGTGTTTAAGGGACAGTGTGTGGGTGTTTAAGGGACAGTGTGTGGGTGTTTAAGGGACAGTGTGTGGGTGTTTAAGGGACAGTGTGTGGGTGTTTAAGGGACAGTGTGTGGGTATTTAAGGGACAGTGTGTGGGTGTTTAAGGGACAGTGTGTGGGTGTTTAAGGGACAGTGTGTGGGTGTTTAAGGGACAGTGTGTGGGTGTTTAAGGGACAGTGTGTGGGTGTTTAAGGGACAGTGTGTGGGTGTTTAAGGGACAGTGTGTGGGTGTTTAAGGGACAGTGTGTGGGTGTTTAAGGGACAGTGTGTGGGTGTTTAAGGGACAGTGTGTGGGTGTTTAAGGGACAGTGTGTGGGTGTTTAAGGGACAGTGTGTGGGTGTTTAAGGGACAGTGTGTGGGTGTTTAAGGGACAGTGTGTGGGTGTTTAAGGGACAGTGTGTGGGTGTTTAAGGGACAGTGTGTGGGTGTTTAAGGGACAGTGTGTGGGTGTTTAAGGGACAGTGTGTGGGTGTTTAAGGGACAGTGTGTGGGTGTTTAAGGGACAGTGTGTGGGTGTTTAAGGGACAGTGTGTGGGTGTTTAAGGGACAGTGTGTGGGTGTTTAAGGGACAGTGTGTGGGTGTTTAAGGGACAGTGTGTGGGTGTTTAAGGGACAGTGTGTGGGTGTTTAAGGGACAGTGTGTGGGTGTTTAAGGGACAGTGTGTGGGTGTTTAAGGGACAGTGTGTGGGTGTTTAAGGGACAGTGTGTGGGTGTTAAGGGACAGTGTGTGGGTATTTAAGGGACAGTGTGTGGGTGTTTAAGGGACAGTGTGTGGGTGTTTAAGGGACAGTGTGTGGGTATTTAAGGGACAGTGTGTGGGTGTTTAAGGGACAGTGTGTGGGTATTTAAGGGACAGTGTGTGGGTGTTTAAGGGACAGTGTGTGGGTGTTTAAGGGACAGTGTGTGGGTGTTTAAGGGACAGTGTGTGGGTGTTTAAGGGACAGTGTGTGGGTGTTTAAGGGACAGTGTGTGGGTGTTTAAGGGACAGTGTGTGGGTGTTTAAGGGACAGTGTGTGGGTATTAAAGGGACAGTGTGTGGGTGTTTAAGGGACAGTGTGTGGGTGTTTAAGGGACAGTGTGTGGGTGTTTAAGGGACAGTGTGTGGGTGTTTAAGGGACAGTGTGTGGGTGTTTAAGGGACAGTGTGTGGGTGTTTAAGGGACAGTGTGTGGGTGTTTAAGGGACAGTGTGTGGGTGTTTAAGGGACAGTGTGTGGGTGTTTAAGGGACAGTGTGTGGGTGTTTAAGGGACAGTGTGTGGGTATTTAAGGGACAGTGTGTGGGTGTTTAAGGGACAGTGTGTGGGTGTTTAAGGGACAGTGTGTGGGTGTTTAAGGGACAGTGTGTGGGTGTTTAAGGGACAGTGTGTGGGTAGTTAAGGGACAGTGTGTGGGTGTTTAAGGGACAGTGTGTGAGTATTTAAGGGACAGTGTGTGGGTGTTTAAGGGACAGTGTGTGGGTATTTAAGGGACAGTGTGTGGGTGTTTAAGGGACAGTGTGTGGGTGTTTAAGGGACAGTGTGTGGTGTATTAAAGAGACAATGTGTGGGTATTTAAGGGACAGTGTGTGGGTGTTTAAGGGACAGTGTGTGGGTGTTTAAGGGACAGTGTGTGGGTGTTTAAGGGACAGTGTGTGGGTGTTTAAGGGACAGTGTGTGGGTGTTTAAGGGACAGTGTGTGGGTATTTAAGGGACAGTGTGTGGGTGTTTAAGGGACAGTGTGTGGGTGTTTAAGGGACAGTGTGTGGGTGTTTAAGGGACAGTGTGTGGGTGTTTAAGGGACAGTGTGTGGGTGTTTCAGGGACAGTGTGTGGGTGTTTAAGGGACAGTGTGTGGGTGTTTAAGGGACAGTGTGTGGGTGTTTAAGGGACAGTGTGTGGGTGTTTAAGGGACAGTGTGTGGGTGTTTAAGGGACAGTGTGTGGGTGTTTAAGGGACAGTGTGTGGGTATTTAAGGGACAGTGTGTGGGTGTTTAAGGGACAGTGTGTGGGTGTTTAAGGGACAGTGTGTGGGTGTTTAAGGGACAGTGTGTGGGTGTTTAAGGGACAGTGTGTGGGTGTTTAAGGGACAGTGTGTGGGTGTTTAAGGGACAGTGTGTGGGTATTAAGGGACAGTGTGTGGGTGTTTAAGGGACAGTGTGTGGGTGTTTAAGGGACAGTGTGTGGGTGTTTAAGGGACAGTGTGTGGGTGTTTAAGGGACAGTGTGTGGGTGTTTAAGGGACAGTGTGTGGGTGTTTAAGGGACAGTGTGTGGGTGTTTAAGGGACAGTGTGTGGGTGTTTAAGGGACAGTGTGTGGGTATTAAAGGGACAGTGTGTGGGTGTTTAAGGGACAGTGTGTGGGTGTTTAAGGGACAGTGTGTGGGTGTTTAAGGGACAGTGTGTGGGTGTTTAAGGGACAGTGTGTGGGTGTTTAAGGGACAGTGTGTGGGTGTTTAAGGGACAGTGTGTGGGTGTTTAAGGGACAGTGTGTGGGTATTAAGGGACAGTGTGTGGGTGTTTAAGGGACAGTGTGTGGGTGTTTAAGGGACAGTGTGTGGGGTATTTAAGGGACAGTGTGTGGGTGTTTAAGGGACAGTGTGTGGGTGTTTAAGGGACAGTGTGTGGGTATTAAAAGGACAGTGTGTGGGTATTTAAGGGACAGTGTGTGGATATTTAAGGGACAGTGTGTGGGTGTTTAAGGGACAGTGTGTGGGTGTTTAAGGGACAGTGTGTGGGTGTTTAAGGGACAGTGTGTGGGTGTTTAAGGGACAGTGTGTGGGTGTTTAAGGGACAGTGTGTGGGGTATTTAAGGGACAGTGTGTGGGTGTTTAAGGGACAGTGTGTGGGTATTTAAGGGACAGTGTGTGGGTATTTAAGGGACAGTGTGTGGGTGTTTAAGGGACAGTGTGTGGGTGTTTAAGGGACAGTGTGTGGGTGTTTAAGGGACAGTGTGTGGGTGTTTAAGGGACAGTGTGTGGGTGTTTCAGGGACAGTGTGTCAGTGTTTAAGGGACAGTGTGTGGGAGTTTAAGGGACAGTGTGTGGGTGTTTAAGGGACAGTGTGTGGGTGTTTAAGGGACAGTGTGTGGATGTTTAAGGGACAGTGTGTGGGTGTTTAAGGGACAGTGTGTGGGTGTTTAAGGGACAGTGTGTGGGTGTTTAAGGGACAGTGTGTGGGTGTTTAAGGGACAGTGTGTGGGTGTTTAAGGGACAGTGTGTGGGTGTTTAAGGGACAGTGTGTGGGTGTTTAAGGGACAGTGTGTGGGTATTTAAGGGACAGTGTGTGGGTATAAAGGGACAGTGTGTGGGTATTTAAGGGACAATGGGTGGGTATTTAAGGGACAGTGTGTGGGTATAAAGGGATAGTGTGTGGGTGTTTAAGGGACAGTGTGTGGGTGTTTAAGGGACAGTGTGTGGGTGTTTAAGGGACAGTGTGTGGGTGTTTAAGGGACAGTGTGTGGGTGTTTAAGGGACAGTGTGTGGGTATTTAAGGGACAGTGTGTGGGTGTTTAAGGGACAGTGTGTGGGTATTAAAGGGACAGTGTGTGGGTGTTAAGGGACAGTGTGTGGTATTAAGGGACAGTGTGTGGGTATTAAGGGACAGTGTGTGGTGTTTAAGGGACAGTGTGTGGGTGTTTAAGGGACAGTGTGTGGGTATTAAGGGACAGTGTGTGGGGTTGTTAAGGGACAGTGTGTGGGTGTTTAAGGGACAGTGTGTGGGTGTTTAAGGGACAGTGTGTGGGTGTTTAAGGGACAGTGTGTGGATGTTCAAGGGACAGTGTGTGGGTGTTTAAGGGACAGTGTGTGGGTATTAAGAGACATTGTGTGGGTGTTTAAGGGACAGTGTGTGGGTGTTTAAGGGACAGTGTGTGGGTGTTTAAGGGACAGTGTGTGGGTGTTTAAGGGACAGTGTGTGGGTGTTTAAGGGACAGTGTGTGGGTGTTTAAGGGACAGTGTGTGGGTGTTTAAGGGACAGTGTGTGGTGTTTAAGGGACAGTGTGTGGGTGTTTAAGGGACAGTGTGTGGGTGTTTAAGGGACAGTGTGTGGGTATTTAAGGGACAGTGTGTGGGTGTTTAAGGGACAGTGTGTGGGTGTTTAAGGGACAGTGTGTGGTGTTTAAGGGACAGTGTGTGGGTGTTTAAGGGACAGTGTGTGGGTGTTTAAGGGACAGTGTGTGGGTGTTTAAGGGACAGTGTGTGGGTGTTTAAGGGACAGTGTGTGGGTGTTTAAGGGACAGTGTGTGGGTGTTTAAGGGACAGTGTGTGGGTGATTAAGGGACAGTGTGTGGGTGTTTAAGGGACAGTGTGTGGGTATTAAAGGGACAGTGTGTGGGTGTTTAAGGGACAGTGTGTGGGTATTTAAGGGACAGTGTGTGGGTGTTTAAGGGACAGTGTGTGGGTGTTTAAGGGACAGTGTGTGGGGTGTTTAAGGGACAGTGTGTGGGTGTTTAAGGGACAGTGTGTGGGTGTTTAAGGGACAGTGTGTGGGTGTTTAAGGGACAGTGTGTGGGTATTAAAGGGACAGTGTGTGGGTGTTTAAGGGACAGTGTGTGGGTGTTTAAGGGACAGTGTGTGGGTGTTTAAGGGACAGTGTGTGGGTATTAAGGGACAGTGTGTGGGTGTATTAAGGGACAGTGTGTGGGTGTTTAAGGGACAGTGTGTGGGTGTTTAAGGGACAGTGTGTGGGTTTTTAAGGGACAGTGTGTGGGTGTTTAAGGGACAGTGTGTGGGTGTTTAAGGGACAGTGTGTGGGTGTTTAAGGGACAGTGTGTGGGTGTTTAAGGGACAGTGTGTGGTGTTTAAGGGACAGTGTGTGGGTATTAAAGGGACAGTGTGTGGGTTTTAAGGGACAGTGTGTGGGTATTTAAGGGACAGTGTGTGGGTGTTTAAGGGACAGTGTGTGGGTGTTTAAGGGACAGTGTGTGGGTGTTTAAGGGACAGTGTGTGGGTGTTTAAGGGACAGTGTGTGGGTGTTTAAGGGACAGTGTGTGGGTGTTTAAGGGACAGTGTGTGGGTGTTTAAGGGACAGTGTGTGGGTGTTTAAGGGACAGTGTGTGGGTGTTTAAGGGACAGTGTGTGGGTATTAAAGGGACAGTGTGTGGGTGTTTAAGGGACAGTGTGTGGGTGTTTAAGGGACAGTGTGTGGGTGTTTAAGGGACAGTGTGTGGGTGTTTAAGGGACAGTGTGTGGGTGTTTAAGGGACAGTGTGTGGGTTGTTTAAGGGACAGTGTGTGGGTATTAAAGGGACAGTGTGTGGGTGTTTAAGGGACAGTGTGTGGGTGTTTAAGGGACAGTGTGTGGGTATTTAAGGGACAGTGTGTGTGGGTATTAAAGGGACAGTGTGTGGGTATTTAAGGGACAGTGTGTGGGTGTTTAAGGGACAGTGTGTGGGTGTTTAAGGGAGAGTGTGTGGGTATTAAGGGACAGTGTGTGGGTGTTTAAGGGACAGTGTGTGGGTATTTAAGGGACAGTGTGTGGGTGTTTAAGGGACAGTGTGTGGGTGTTTAAGGGACAGTGTGTGGGTGTTTAAGGGACAGTGTGTGGGTGTTTAAGGGACAGTGTGTGGGTGTTTAAGGGACAGTGTGTGGATATTTAAGGGAGAGTGTGTGGGTGTTTAAGGGACAGTGTGTGGGTGTTTCAGGGACAGTGTGCGGATATTTAAGGGACATTGTATGGGATGTTTCAGGTACAGTGTGTGGGTGTTTAAGGCACAGTGAGTGGGTATTTAAGGGACAGTGTGTGGGTGTTTCAGGGACAGTGTGTGGGTGTTTAAGGGACAGTGTGTGGGTGTTTCAGGGAGAGTGTGTTGGTGTTTAAGGGACAGTGTGTGGGTGTTTAAGGGACAGTGTGTGGGTGTTTAAGGGTCAGTGTGTGGGTATTAAGGGACAGTGTGTGGGTGTTTAAGGGACAGTGTGTGGGTGTTTAAGGGACAGTGTGTGGTGTTTAAGGGACAGTGTGTGGTGTTTAAGGGACAGTGTGTGGGTGTTTAAGGGACAGTGTGTGGGTGTTTAAGGGACAGTGTGTGGGTGTTTAAGGGACAGTGTGTGGGTGTTTAAGGGACAGTGTGTGGGTGTTTAAGGGACAGTGTGTGGGTGATTAAGGGACAGTGTGTGGGTGTTTAAGGGACAGTGTGTGGGTATTTAAGGGACAGTGTGTGGGTGTTTAAGGGACAGTGTGTGGGTGTTTAAGGGACAGTGTGTGGGTGTTTCAGGGACAGTGTGTGGGTGTTTAAGGGACAGTGTGTGGGTGTTTAAGGGACAGTGTGTGGGTGTTTAAGGGACAGTGTGTGGGTATTAAAGGACAGTGTGTGGGTGTTTAAGGGACAGTGTGTGGGTGTTTAAGGGACAGTGTGTGGGTGTTTAAGGGACAGTGTGTGGGTGTTTAAGGGACAGTGTGTGGGTGTTTAAGGGACATTGTGTGGGCGTTTAAGGGACAGTGTGTGGGTTGTTTAAGGGACAGTGTGTGAGTATTAAAGGGACAGTGTGTGGGTGTTTAAGGGACAGTGTGTGGGTATTTAAGGGACAGTGTGTGGGTGTTTAAGGGACAGTGTGTGGGTGTTTAAGGGACAGTGTGTGGGTGTTTAAGGGACAGTGTGTGGGTGTTTAAGGGACAGTGTGTGGGTGTTTAAGGGACAGTGTGTGGGTGTTTAAGGGACAGTGTGTGGGTGTTTAAGGGACAGTGTGTGGGTATTAAAGGGACAGTGTGTGGGTGTTTAAGGGACAGTGTGTGGGTGTTTAAGGGACAGTGTGTGGGTGTTTAAGGGACAGTGTGTGGGTGTTTAAGGGACAGTGTGTGGGTGTTTAAGGACAGTGTGTGGGTGTTTAAGGGACAGTGTGTGGGCGTTTAAGGGACAGTGTGTGGGTGTTTAAGGGACAGTGTGTGGGTATTAAGGGACAGTGTGTGGGTGTTTAAGGGACAGTGTGTGGGTGTTTAAGGGACAGTGTGTGGGTATTTAAGGGACAGTGTGTGGGTGTTTAAGGGACAGTGTGTGGGTGTTTAAGGGACAGTGTGTGGGTGTTTAAGGGACAGTGTGTGGGTGTTTAAGGGACAGTGTGTGGGTGTTTAAGGGACAGTGTGTGGGTGTTTAAGGGACAGTGTGTGGGTATTAAGGGACAGTGTGTGGGTGTTTAAGGGACAGTGTGTGGGTGTTTAAGGGACAGTGTGTGGGTGTTTAAGGGACAGTGTGTGGGTGTTTAAGGGACAGTGTGTGGGTGTTTAAGGGACAGTGTGTGGGTGTTTAAGGGACAGTGTGTGGGTGTTTAAGGGACAGTGTGTGGGTGTTTAAGGGACAGTGTGTGGGTGTTTAAGGGACAGTGTGTGGGTGTTTAAGGGACAGTGTGTGGGTGTTTAAGGGACAGTGTGTGGGTGTTTAAGGGACAGTGTGTGGGTGTTTAAGGGACAGTGTGTGGGTGTTTAAGGGACAGTGTGTGGGTATTTAAGGGACAGTGTGTGGGTGTTTAAGGGACAGTGTGTGGGTGTTTAAGGGACAGTGTGTGGGTGTTTAAGGGACAGTGTGTGGGTGTTTAAGGGACAGTGTGTGGGTGTTTAAGGGACAGTGTGTGGGTGTTTAAGGGACAGTGTGTGGGTGTTTAAGGGACAGTGTGTGGGTGTTTAAGGGACAGTGTGTGGGTGTTTAAGGGACAGTGTGTGGGTGTTTAAGGGACAGTGTGTGGGTGTTTAAGGGACAGTGTGTGGGTGTTTAAGGGACAGTGTGTGGGTATTAAAGGGACAGTGTGTGGGTGTTTAAGGGACAGTGTGTGGGTGTTTAAGGGACAGTGTGTGGGTGTTTAAGGGACAGTGTGTGGGTGTTTAAGGGACAGTGTGTGGGTGTTTAAGGGACAGTGTGTGGGTGTTTAAGGGACAGTGTGTGGGTGTTTAAGGGACAGTGTGTGGGTGTTTAAGGGACAGTGTGTGGGTGTTTAAGGGACAGTGTGTGGGTGTTTAAGGGACAGTGTGTGGGTGTTTAAGGGACAGTGTGTGGGTGTTTAAGGGACAGTGTGTGGGTGTTTAAGGGACAGTGTGTGGGTGTTTAAGGGACAGTGTGTGGGTGTTTAAGGGACAGTGTGTGGGTATTTAAGGGACAGTGTGTGGGTGTTTAAGGGACAGTGTGTGGGTGTTTAAGGGACAGTGTGTGGGTGTTTAAGGGACAGTGTGTGGGTGTTTAAGGGACAGTGTGTGGGTGTTTAAGGGACAGTGTGTGGCTGTTTAAGGGACAGTGTGTGGGTGTTTAAGGGACAGTTTGTGGGTCTATAAGGGACAGTGTGTGGGTGTTTAAGGGACAGTGTGTGGGTATTTAAGGGACAGTGTGTGGGTGTTGAAGGGACAGTGTGTGGGTGTTTAAGGGACAGTGTGTGGGTGTTTAAGGGACAGTGTGTGGGTATTAAGGGACAGTGTGTGGGTGTTTAAGGGACAGTGTGTGGGTGTTTAAGGGACAGTGTGTGGGTGTTTAAGGGACAGTGTGTGGGTGTTTAAGGGACAGTGTGTGGGTGTTTAAGGGACAGTGTGTGGGTGTTTAAGGGACAGTGTGTGGGTGTTTAAGGGACAGTGTGTGGGTGTTTAAGGGACAGTGTGTGGGTGTTTAAGGGACAGTGTGTGGGTTTTAAGGGACAGTGTGTGGGTGTTTAAGGGACAGTGTGTGGGTGATTAAGGGACAGTGTGTGGGTGTTTAAGGGACAGTGTGTGGGTATTAAAGGGACAGTGTGTGGGTGTTTAAGGGACAGTGTGTGGGTGTTTAAGGGACAGTGTGTGGGTGTTTAAGGGACAGTGTGTGGGTGTTTAAGGGACAGTGTGTGGGTATTTAAGGGACAGTGTGTGGGTATTAAATGGACAGTGTGTGGGTGTTTAAGGGACAGTGTGTGGGTGTTTAAGGGACAGTGTGTGGGTGTTTAAGGGACAGTGTGTGGGTGATTAAGGGACAGTGTGTGGGTGTTTAAGGGACAGTGTGTGAGTATTAAGTGGACAGTGTGTGGGTGTTTAAGGGACAGTGTGTGGGTGTTTAAGGGACAGTGTGTGGGTGTTTAAGGGACAGTGTGTGGGTATTAAGGGACAGTGTGTGGGTGTTTAAGGGACAGTGTGTGGGTATTTAAGGGATAGTGTGTGGGTATTTAAGGGACAGTGTGTGGATGTTTAAGCGACAGTGTGTGGGATTTTCAGGGACAGTGTGTGGGTGTTAAAGGGACAGTGTGTGTGGTGTTTCAGGGGCAGGGTGTGGGTGTTTAAGGGACAGTGTGTGGGTGTTAAGGGACAGTGTGTGGTAGTTTAAGGGACAGTGTGTGGGTAGTTTAAGGACAGTGTGTGGGTGTTTAAGGGACAGTGTGTGGTGTATTAAGGGACAGTGTGTGGGTGTTTAAGGGACAGTGTGTGGGTGTTTAAGGGACAGTGTGTGGGTGTTTAAGGGACAGTGTGTGGGGTGTTTAAGGGACAGTGTGTGGGTAGTTTAAAGGGACAGTGTGTGGGTGTTTAAGGACAGTGTGTGGGTATTTAAGGGACAGTGTGTGGGTGTTTAAGGGACAGTGTGTGGGTATTTAAGGGACAGTGTGTGGGTATTAAAGGGACTGTGTGTGGGTATTAAAGGGACAGTGTGTGAGTATTTAAGGGACAGTGTGTGGGTGTTTAAGGGACAGTGTGTGGGTATTTAAGGGACAGTGTGTGGGTGTTTAAGGGACAGTGTGTGGGTATTAAAGGGACAGTGTGTGGGGTGTTTAAGGGACAGTGTGTGGGTGTTAAAGGGACAGTGTGTGGGTGTTTAAGGGACAGTGTGTGGGTGTTAAAGGGACAGTGTGCCTGCATTAAAGGGATAGTGTACCTGTATTAAAGGGACTGTGTGCCTGTTTGGGACATGTATGGGTTTAAAGGACATTGTGGGTATTCAAGGGAATTTGGGTCAATATTCCGCAGTCACTCCCTCAGCATGAAACTCCGTTGTGCAACACTCCCTCAGCACTGAACATCCGAGAGTGCGGCGCTCCCTCAGTACTGACCCTCCCACAGTGCGGCGCTCCCTCAGCACTGACCCTCCCACAGTGCGGCGCTCCCTCAGCACTGACCCTCCGACAGTGTGGCGCTCCCGCAGCGCTCAAACTCCAACAGTGTGGCACTCCCTCAGCACTGACCATCCGACAGTGCAGCGCTCCCTCAGCACTGACCCTCTGACAGTGCGGCGCTCCCTCAGCACTGACCCTCCCACAGTGCGGCGCTCCCTCAGCACTGACCCTCCGACAGTGCGGCGCTCCCTCAGCGCTGACCCTCCGACAGTGCGGCACTCCCTCAGCACTGACCCTCCGACAGTGCGGCGCTCCCTCAGCACTGACCCTCTGACAGTGCGGCACTCCCTCAGCACTGACCCTCTGACAGTGCGGCACTCCCTCAGCACTGACCCTCCGACAGTGCGGCGCTCCCTCAGCACTGACCCTCCGACAGTGCGGCGCTCCCTCAGCACTGACCCTCCGACAGTGCGGCACTCCCTCAGCACTGACCTCTGACAGTGCTGGGCTCTCTCAGCGCTGACCCCTGACCCTCCGATAGTGCGGCGCTCCCTCAGACTGACCCTCCGACAGTGCGGCGCTCCCACAGCACTGACCCTCCGACAGTGCGGCGCTCCCTCAGCACTGACCCTCCGACAGTGCGGCACTCCCTCAGCACTGACCCTCCGACAGCGGGGCTCTCCCTCAGCACTGACCCTCCAACATTGTGGCGCTCCCTCAGCACTGACCCTCCGACAGTGCGGCGCTCCCTCAGCACTGACCCTCCGACAGTGCGGCGCTCCCTCAGCACTGACCCTCTGACAGTGCGGCACTCCCTCAGCACTGACCCTCCGACAGTGCGGCGCTCCCTCAGCACTGACCCTCTGACAGTGCGGCACTCCCTCAGCACTGACCCTCCAACAGTGCGGCGCTCCCTCAGCACTGACCCTCTGACAGTGCGGCACTCCCTCAGCACTGACCCTTCGAGATAGCGGCGCCCCCACTGCACTGACCCTCCGAGAGAGCGGTGCTCCCTCAGCACTGACCCTCCGACAGTGTGGGCCTCCCTCAGCACTGACCCTCCGACAGTGCGGCGCTCCCTCAGCACTGACCCTCCGACAGTGCGGCTCTCCCTCAGCACTGACCCTCCGACAGTGCGGCGCTCCCTCAGCACTGACCCTCCGACAGTGCGGCGCTCCCTCAGCACTGACCCTCCGACAGTGCGGCGCTCCCTCAGCACTGACCCTCCGACAGTGCGGCGCTCCCTCAGCACTGACCCTCCGACAGTGCGGCGCTCCCTCAGCACTGACCCTCCGACAGTGCGGCGCTCCCTCAGCACTGACCCTCCGACAGTGCGGCGCTCCCTCAGCACTGACCCTCCGACAGTGCGGCGCTCCCTCAGTACTGACCATCCGACAGTGCGGCGCTCCCTCAGCACTGACCCTCCGACAGTGCGGCGCTCCCTCAGCACTGACCCTCCGACAGTGCGGTGCTGCCTCTGCACTGACCCTCCGACAGTGCGGCGCTCCCTCAGCACTGACTCTCCGACAGTGCGGCACTCCCTCAGCACTGACCCTCTGACAGTGCGGCGCTCCCTCAGCACTGACCCTCCGACAGTGCGGCGCTCCTTAAGCGCTGACCCTCCGACAGTGCGGCACTCCCTCAGCACTGACCCTCCGACAGTACGGCACTCCCTCAGCACTGACCCTCCGACATTGCTGTGTTCCCTCAGCACTGACCCTCCGACAGTGTGGCGCTCCTTCAGCACTGACCCTCCGACAGTGCGGCGCTCCCTCAGTACTGACCCTCCCACAGTGCGGCGCTCCCTCAGCACTGACCCTCCGACAGTGCGGCGCTCCCTCAGCACTGACCCTCCGACAGTGCGGCGCTCCCTCAGCACTGACCCTCCGACAGTGCGGCGCTCCCTCAGCACTGACCCTCCGACAGTGCGGCGCTCCCTCAGCACTGACCCTCCGACAGTGCGGCGCTCCCTCAGCACTGACCCTCCGACAGTGCGGCGCTCCCTCAGCACTGACCCTCCGACAGTGCGGCTCCCTCAGCACTGACCCTCCGACAGTGCGGCGCTCCCTCAGCACTGACCCTCCGACAGTGCGGCGCTCCCTCAGCACTGACCCTCCGACAGTGCAGCGCTCCCTCAGCACTGACCCTCCGACAGTGCGGCGATGCCTCTGCACTGACCCTCCGACAGTGCGGCGCTCCCTCAGCACTGACCCTCCGACAGTGCGGCGCTGCCTCACCACTGGACCTCCGACAGTGCGGCGCTCCCTCAGCACTGACCCACTGACAGTGCGGAGATCCCTCAGCACTGACCCTCCGACAGTGCGGCGCTCCCTCAGCACTGACCCTCCGACAGTGCGGCGATGCCTCAGCACTGACCCTCCGACAGTGCGGCACTCCCTCAGCACTGACCCTCCGACAGTGCGGCGCCCCCTCAGCGCTGACCCTCCCACAGTGCGGCACTCCCTCAGCACTGACCTCCGACAGTGCGGCTCTCCCTCAGCACTGACCCTCCGACAGTGCGGCGCTCCCTCACTGACCCTCCGACAGTGCGGCGCTCCCTCAGCACTGACCCTCCGACAGTGCGGCGCTCCCTCAGCACTGACCCTCCGACAGTGCGGCGCTCCCTCAGCACTGACCCTCCGACAGTGCGGCGCTCCCTCAGCACTGACCCTCCGACAGTGCGGCGCTCCCTCAGCACTGACCCTCCGACAGTGCGGCGCTCCCTCAGCACTGACCCTCCGACAGTGCGGCGCTCCCTCAGCACTGACCCTCCGACAGTGCGGCGCTCCCTCAGCACTGACCCTCCGACAGTGCGGCGCTCCCTCAGCACTGACCCTCCGACAGTGCGGCACTCCCTCAGCACTGACCCTCCGACAGTGCGGCGCTCCCTCAGCACTGACCCTCCGACAGTGCGGCACTCCCTCAGCACTGACCCTCCGACAGTGCGGCGCTCCCTCAGCACTGACCCTCCGACAGTGCGGCGCTCCCTCAGCACTGACCCTCCGACAGTGCGGCGCTCCCTCAGCACTGACCCTCCGACAGTGCGGCGCTCCCTCAGCACTGACCCTCCGACAGTGCGGCGCTCCCTCAGCACTGACCCTCCGACAGTGCGGCGCTCCCTCAGCACTGACCCTCCGACAGTGCGGCGCTCCCTCAGCACTGACCCTCCGACAGTGCGGCGCTCCCTCAGCACTGACCCTCCGACAGTGCGGCACTCCCTCAGCACTGACCCTCCGACAGTGCGGCGCTCCCTCAGCACTGACCCTCCGACAGTGCGGCACTCCCTCAGCACTGACCCTCCGACAGTGCGGCGCTCCCTCAGCACTGACCCTCCGACAGTGCGGCGCTCCTTCAGCACTGACCCTCCGATAGTGCGGCGCTCCCTCAGTAATGACTCTCTGACAGTGCGGAGCTCCCTCAGCACCGACCCTCCGACAGCATGACGCTCCCTCAGCGCTGACCCTCCGACAGTGCGGCACTCCCTCAGCACTGACCCTCCGACAGTGCGGCGCTCCCTCAGCACTGACCCTCCGACAGTGCGGCGCTCCCTCAGCACTGACCCTCTGACAGTGCGGCGCTCCCTCAGCGCTGACCCTCCGACAGTGCGGCGCTCCCTCAGCACTGACCCTCCGACAGTGCGGCACTCCCTCAGCACTGACCCTCCGACAGTGCGGCGCTCCCTCAGCACTGACCCTCCGACAGTGCGGCACTCCCTCAGCACTGACCCTCCGACAGTGCGGCGCTCCCTCAGCACTGACCCTCCGACAGTGCGGCCTCCCTCAGCACTGACCCTCCGAGAGAGCGGTGCTCCCTCAGCACTGACCCTCCGACAGTGTGGGCCTCCCTCAGCACTGACCCTCCGACAGTGCGGCGCTCCCACTGCACTGACCCTCCGACAGTGCGGCGCTCCCTCAGCACTGACCCTCCGACAGTGCGGCACTCCCTCAGCACTGACCCTCCGACAGTGCGGCGCTCTCTGAGAACTGACCCTCCGACAGTGCGGCGCTCCCTCAGCACTGACCCTCCGACAGTGCGGCGCTCCCTCAGCACTGACCCTCCGACAGTGCGGCGCTCCCTCAGCACTGACCCTCCGACAGTGCGGCGCTCCCTCAGCACTGACCCTCCGACAGTGCGGCGCTACCTCTGCACTGACCATCCGACAGTGCGGCGCTGCCTCACCACTGGACCTCCGACAGTGCGCCGCTCCCTCAGCACTGACCCTCCGACAGTGCGGCAATCCCTCAGCACTGACCCTCCGACAGTGCGGCGCTCCCTCAGCACTGACCCTCCGACAGTGCGGCGCTCCCTCAGCACTGACCCTCCGACAGTGCGGCTCTCCCTCAGCACTGACCCTCCGACAGTGCGGCGCTCCCTCAGCACTGACCCTCCGACAGTGCGGCGCTCCCTCAGCACTGACCCTCCGACAGTGCGGCACTCCCTCAGCACTGACCCTCTGACAGTGCGGCGCTCCCTCAGCACTGACCCTCCGACAGTGCGGCGCTCCCTCAGCACTGACCCTCCGACAGTGCGGCGCTCCCTCAGCACTGACCCTCCGACAGTGCGGCGCTCCCTCAGCACTGACCCTCCGACAGTGCGGCACTCCCTCAGCACTGACCCTCCGACAGTGCGGCGCTCCCTCAGCACTGACCCTCCGACAGTGCGGCGCTCCCTCAGCACTGACCTCCGACAGTGCGGCTCTCCCTCAGCACTGACCCTCCAACTGTGCGGCACTCCCTCAGCTGACCCTCCGACAGTGCGGCTCCCTCAGCACTGACCCTCCGACAGTGCGGCGCTCCCTCAGCACTGACCCTCCGACAGTGCGGCGCTCCCTCAGCACTGACCCTCCGACAGTGCGGCGCTCCCTCAGCACTGACCCTCCGACAGTGCGGCGCTCCCTCAGCACTGACCCTCCGACAGTGCGGCACTCCCTCAGCACTGACCCTCCGACAGTGCGGCGCTCCCTCAGCACTGACCCTCTGACAGTGCGGCGCTCCCTCAGCACTGACCCTCCGACAGTGCGGCGCTCCCTCAGCACTGACCCTCCGACAGTGCGGCGCTCCCTCAGCACTGACCCTCCGACAGTGCGGCGCTCCCTCAGCACTGACCCTCCGACAGTGCGGCGCTCCCTCAGCACTGACCCTCCGACAGTGCGGCTCCCTCAGCACTGACCCTCCGACAGTGCGGCGCTCCCTCAGCACTGACCCTCCGACAGTGCGGCGCTCCCTCAGCACTGACCCTCCGACAGTGCGGCAATCCCTCAGCACTGACCCTCCGACAGTGCGGCACTCCCTCAGCACTGACCCTACAACAGTGTGGCGCTCCCTTAACATTGACACTCCGACAGCGCGGCGCTGCCTCTGCACTGACCCTCCGACAGCACGGTGCTCCCTCAGCACTGACCACCTGACAGTGCGGCGCTCCCTCAGCACTGACCCTCCGACAGTGCGGCGCTCCCTCAGCACTGACCCTCCGACAGTGCGGCGCTCCCTCAGCACTGACCCTCCGACAGTGCGGCGCTCCCTCAGCACTGACCCTCCGACAGTGCGGCGCTCCCTCAGCACTGACCCTCCGACAGTGCGGCACTCCCTCAGCACTGACCCTCCGACAGTGCGGCGCTCCCTCAGCACTGACCCTCCGACAGTGCGGCGCTCCCTCAGCACTGACCCTCCGACAGTGCGGCGCTCCCTCAGCACTGACCCTCCGACAGTGCGGCGCTCCCTCAGCACTGACCCTCCGACAGTGCGGCGCTCCCTCAGCACTGACCCTCCGACAGTGCGGCTCCCTCAGCACTGACCCTCCGACAGTGCGGCGCTCCCTCAGCACTGACCCTCCGACAGTGCGGCGCTCCCTCAGCACTGACCCTCCGACAGTGCGGCGCTCCCTCAGCACTGACCCTCCGACAGTGCGGCGCTCCCTCAGCACTGACCCTCCGACAGTGCGGCGCTCCCTCAGCACTGACCCTCCGACAGTGCGGCGCTCCCTCAGCACTGACCCTCCGACAGTGCGGCACTCCCTCAGCACTGACCCTCCGACAGTGCGGCGCTCCCTCAGCACTGACCCTCCGACAGTGCGGCGCTCCCTCAGCACTGACCCTCCGACAGTGCGGCGCTCCCTCAGCACTGACCCTCCGACAGTGCGGCGCTCCCTCAGCACTGACCCTCCGACAGTGCGGCGCTCCCTCAGCACTGACCCTCCGACAGTGCGGCGCTCCCTCAGCACTGACCCTCCGACAGTGCGGCGCTCCCTCAGCACTGACCCTCCGACAGTGCGGCGCTCCCTCAGCACTGACCCTCCGACAGTGCGGCACTCCCTCAGCACTGACCCTCCGACAGTGCGGCGCTCCCTCAGCACTGACCCTCCGACAGTGCGGCACTCCCTCAGCACTGACCCTCCGACAGTGCGGCGCTCCCTCAGCACTGACCCTCCGACAGTGCGGCGCTCCCTCAGCACTGACCCTCCGACAGTGCGGCGCTCCCTCAGCACTGACCCTCCGACAGTGCGGCGCTCCCTCAGCACTGACCCTCCGACAGTGCGGCACTCCCTCAGCACTGACCCTCCGACAGTGCGGCGCTCCCTCAGCACTGACCCTCCGACAGTGCGGCGCTCCCTCAGCACTGACCCTCCGACAGTGCGGCGCTCCCTCAGCACTGACCCTCCGACAGTGCGGCGCTCCCTCAGCACTGACCCTCCGACAGTGCGGCGCTCCCTCAGCACTGACCCTCCGACAGTGACGGCGGCTCTCCTCAGCACTGACCCTCCGACAGTGCGGCGCTCCCTCAGCACTGACCCTCCGACAGTGCGGCGCTCCCTCAGCACTGACCCTCCGACAGTGCGGCGCTCCCTCAGCACTGACCCTCCGACAGTGCGGCGCTCCCTCAGCACTGACCCTCCGACAGTGCGGCGCTCCCTCAGCACTGACCCTCCGACAGTGCGGCGCTCCCTCAGCACTGACCCTCCGACAGTGCGGCGCTCCCTCAGCACTGACCCTCCGACAGTGCGGCGCTCCCTCAGCACTGACCCTCCGACAGTGCGGCGCTCCCTCAGCACTGACCCTCCGACAGTGCGGCGCTCCCTCAGCACTGACCCTCCGACAGTGCGGCGCTCCCTCAGCACTGACCCTCCGACAGTGCGGCGCTCCCTCAGCACTGACCCTCCGACAGTGCGGCGCTCCCTCAGCACTGACCCTCCGACAGTGCGGCGCTCCCTCAGCACTGACCCTCCGACAGTGCGGCGCTCCCTCAGCACTGACCCTCCGACAGTGCGGCGCTCCCTCAGCACTGACCCTCCGACAGTGCGGCACTCCCTCAGCACTGACCCTCCGACAGTGCGGCGCTCCCTCAGCACTGACCCTCCGACAGTGCGGCGCTCCCTCAGCACTGACCCTCCGACAGTGCGGCGCTCCCTCAGCACTGACCCTCCGACAGTGCGGCGCTCCCTCAGCACTGACCCTCCGACAGTGCGGCGCTCCCTCAGCACTGACCCTCCGACAGTGCGGCGCTCCCTCAGCACTGACCCTCCGACAGTGCGGCGCTCCCTCAGCACTGACCCTCCGACAGTGCGGCACTCCCTCAGCACTGACCCTCCGACAGTGCGGCGCTCCCTCAGCACTGACCCTCCGACAGTGCGGCGCTCCCTCAGCACTGACCCTCCGACAGTGCGGCGCTCCCTCAGCACTGACCCTCCGACAGTGCGGCACTCCCTCAGCACTGACCCTCCGACAGTGCGGCGCTCCCTCAGCACTGACCCTCCGACAGTGCGGCGCTCCCTCAGCACTGACCCTCCGACAGTGCGGCGCTCCCTCAGCACTGACCCTCCGACAGTGCGGCGCTCCCTCAGCACTGACCCTCCGACAGTGCGGCGCTCCCTCAGCACTGACCCTCCGACAGTGCGGCGCTCCCTCAGCACTGACCCTCCGACAGTGCGGCGCTCCCTCAGCACTGACCCTCCGACAGTGCGGCGCTCCCTCAGCACTGACCCTCCGACAGTGCGGCGCTCCCTCAGCACTGACCCTCCGACAGTGCGGCGCTCCCTCAGCACTGACCCTCCGACAGTGCGGCGCTCCCTCAGCACTGACCCTCCGACAGTGCGGCGCTCCCTCAGCACTGACCCTCCGACAGTGCGGCGCTCCCTCAGCACTGACCCTCCGACAGTGCGGCGCTCCCTCAGCACTGACCCTCCGACAGTGCGGCGCTCCCTCAGCACTGACCCTCCGACAGTGCGGCGCTCCCTCAGCACTGACCCTCCGACAGTGCGGCGCTCCCTCAGCACTGACCCTCCGACAGTGCGGCACTCCCTCAGCACTGACCCTCCGACAGTGCGGCGCTCCCTCAGCACTGACCCTCCGACAGTGCGGCGCTCCCTCAGCACTGACCCTCCGACAGTGCGGCGCTCCCTCAGCACTGACCCTCCGACAGTGCGGCGCTCCCTCAGCACTGACCCTCCGACAGTGCGGCGCTCCCTCAGCACTGACCCTCCGACAGTGCGGCGCTCCCTCAGCACTGACCCTCCGACAGTGCGGCTCTCCCTCAGCACTGACCCTCCGACAGTGCGGCGCTCCCTCAGCACTGACCCTCCGACAGTGCGGCGCTCCCTCAGCACTGACCCTCCGACAGTGCGGCGCTCCCTCAGCACTGACCCTCCGACAGTGCGGCGCTCCCTCAGCACTGACCCTCCGACAGTGCGGCGCTCCCTCAGCACTGACCCTCCGACAGTGCGGCGCTCCCTCAGCACTGACCCTCCGACAGTGCGGCGCTCCCTCAGCACTGACCCTCCGACAGTGCGGCGCTCCCTCAGCACTGACCCTCCGACAGTGCGGCGCTCCCTCAGCACTGACCCTCCGACAGTGCGGCACTCCCTCAGCACTGACCCTCCGACAGTGACGTGCGGCGCTCCCTCAGCACTGACCCTCCGACAGTGCGGCGCTCCCTCAGCACTGACCCTCCGACAGTGCGGCGCTCCCTCAGCACTGACCCTCCGACAGTGCGGCGCTCCCTCAGCACTGACCCTCCGACAGTGCGGCGCTCCCTCAGCACTGACCCTCCGACAGTGCGGCGCTCCCTCAGCACTGACCCTCCGACAGTGCGGCGCTCCCTCAGCACTGACCCTCCGACAGTGCGGCGCTCCCTCAGCACTGACCCTCCGACAGTGCGGCGCTCCCTCAGCACTGACCCTCCGACAGTGCGGCGCTCCCTCAGCACTGACCCTCCGACAGTGCGGCGCTCCCTCAGCACTGACCCTCCGACAGTGCGGCGCTCCCTCAGCACTGACCCTCCGACAGTGCGGCGCTCCCTCAGCACTGACCCTCCGACAGTGCGGCACTCCCTCAGCACTGACCCTCCGACAGTGCGGCTCCCTCAGCACTGACCCTCCGACAGTGCGGCGCTCCCTCAGCACTGACCCTCCGACAGTGCGGCGCTCCCTCAGCACTGACCCTCCGACAGTGCGGCACTCCCTCAGCACTGACCCTCCGACAGTGCGGCGCTCCCTCAGCACTGACCCTCCGACAGTGCGGCGCTCCCTCAGCACTGACCCTCCGACAGTGCGGCTCCCTCAGCACTGACCCTCCGACAGTGCGGCGCTCCCTCAGCACTGACCCTCCGACAGTGCGGCGCTCCCTCAGCACTGACCCTCCGACAGTGCGGCGCTCCCTCAGCACTGACCCTCCGACAGTGCGGCGCTCCCTCAGCACTGACCCTCCGACAGTGCGGCACTCCCTCAGCACTGACCCTCCGACAGTGCGGCGCTCCCTCAGCACTGACCCTCCGACAGTGCGGCGCTCCCTCAGCACTGACCCTCCGACAGTGCGGCACTCCCTCAGCACTGACCCTCCGACAGTGCGGCACTCCCTCAGCACTGACCCTCCGACAGTGCGGCGCTCCCTCAGCACTGACCCTCCGACAGTGCGGCGCTCCCTCAGCACTGACCCTCCGACAGTGCGGCGCTCCCTCAGCACTGACCCTCCGACAGTGCGGCGCTCCCTCAGCACTGACCCTCCGACAGTGCGGCGCTCCCTCAGCACTGACCCTCCGACAGTGCGGCGCTCCCTCAGCACTGACCCTCCGACAGTGCGGCGCTCCCTCAGCACTGACCCTCCGACAGTGCGGCGCTCCCTCAGCACTGACCCTCCGACAGTGCGGCTCCCTCAGCACTGACCCTCCGACAGTGCGGCGCTCCCTCAGCACTGACCCTCCGACAGTGCGGCGCTCCCTCAGCACTGACCCTCCGACAGTGCGGCGCTCCCTCAGCACTGACCCTCCGACAGTGCGGCGCTCCCTCAGCACTGACCCTCCGACAGTGCGGCGCTCCCTCAGCACTGACCCTCCGACAGTGCGGCGCTCCCTCAGCACTGACCCTCCGACAGTGCGGCGCTCCCTCAGCACTGACCCTCCGACAGTGCGGCGCTCCCTCAGCACTGACCCTCCGACAGTGCGGCGCTCCCTCAGCACTGACCCTCCGACAGTGCGGCGCTCCCTCAGCACTGACCCTCCGACAGTGCGGCGCTCCCTCAGCACTGACCCTCCGACAGTGCGGCGCTCCCTCAGCACTGACCCTCCGACAGTGCGGCGCTCCCTCAGCACTGACCCTCCGACAGTGCGGCGCTCCCTCAGCACTGACCCTCCGACAGTGCGGCGCTCCCTCAGCACTGACCCTCCGACAGTGCGGCGCTCCCTCAGCACTGACCCTCCGACAGTGCGGCGCTCCCTCAGCACTGACCCTCCGACAGTGCGGCTCCCTCAGCACTGACCCTCCGACAGTGCGGCTCCCTCAGCACTGACCCTCCGACAGTGCGGCGCTCCCTCAGCACTGACCCTCCGACAGTGCGGCGCTCCCTCAGCACTGACCCTCCGACAGTGCGGCGCTCCCTCAGCACTGACCCTCCGACAGTGCGGCGCTCCCTCAGCACTGACCCTCCGACAGTGCGGCGCTCCCTCAGCACTGACCCTCCGACAGTGCGGCGCTCCCTCAGCACTGACCCTCCGACAGTGCGGCGCTCCCTCAGCACTGACCCTCCGACAGTGCGGCGCTCCCTCAGCACTGACCCTCCGACAGTGCGGCGCTCCCTCAGCACTGACCCTCCGACAGTGCGGCGCTCCCTCAGCACTGACCCTCCGACAGTGCGGCGCTCCCTCAGCACTGACCCTCCGACAGTGCGGCGCTCCCTCAGCACTGACCCTCCGACAGTGCGGCGCTCCCTCAGCACTGACCCTCCGACAGTGCGGCGCTCCCTCAGCACTGACCCTCCGACAGTGCGGCGCTCCCTCAGCACTGACCCTCCGACAGTGCGGCGCTCCCTCAGCACTGACCCTCCGACAGTGCGGCGCTCCCTCAGCACTGACCCTCCGACAGTGCGGCGCTCCCTCAGCACTGACCCTCCGACAGTGCGGCGCTCCCTCAGCACTGACCCTCCGACAGTGCGGCGCTCCCTCAGCACTGACCCTCCGACAGTGCGGCACTCCCTCAGCACTGACCCTCCGACAGTGCGGCGCTCCCTCAGCACTGACCCTCCGACAGTGCGGCGCTCCCTCAGCACTGACCCTCCGACAGTGCGGCGCTCCCTCAGCACTGACCCTCCGACAGTGCGGCGCTCCCTCAGCACTGACCCTCCGACAGTGCGGCGCTCCCTCAGCACTGACCCTCCGACAGTGCGGCGCTCCCTCAGCACTGACCCTCCGACAGTGCGGCGCTCCCTCAGCACTGACCCTCCGACAGTGCGGCGCTCCCTCAGCACTGACCCTCCGACAGTGCGGCGCTCCCTCAGCACTGACCCTCCGACAGTGCGGCGCTCCCTCAGCACTGACCCTCCGACAGTGCGGCGCTCCCTCAGCACTGACCCTCCGACAGTGCGGCTCCCTCAGCACTGACCCTCCGACAGTGCGGCGCTCCCTCAGCACTGACCCTCCGACAGTGCGGCGCTCCCTCAGCACTGACCCTCCGACAGTGCGGCGCTCCCTCAGCACTGACCCTCCGACAGTGCGGCGCTCCCTCAGCACTGACCCTCCGACAGTGCGGCGCTCCCTCAGCACTGACCCTCCGACAGTGCGGCGCTCCCTCAGCACTGACCCTCCGACAGTGCGGCGCTCCCTCAGCACTGACCCTCCGACAGTGCGGCGCTCCCTCAGCACTGACCCTCCGACAGTGCGGCACTCCCTCAGCACTGACCCTCCGACAGTGCGGCGCTCCCTCAGCACTGACCCTCCGACAGTGCGGCGCTCCCTCAGCACTGACCCTCCGACAGTGCGGCACTCCCTCAGCACTGACCCTCCGACAGTGCGGCACTCCCTCAGCACTGACCCTCCGACAGTGCGGCGCTCCCTCAGCACTGACCCTCCGACAGTGCGGCGCTCCCTCAGCACTGACCCTCCGACAGTGCGGCGCTCCCTCAGCACTGACCCTCCGACAGTGCGGCACTCCCTCAGCACTGACCCTCCGACAGTGCGGCGCTCCCTCAGCACTGACCCTCCGACAGTGCGGCGCTCCCTCAGCACTGACCCTCCGACAGTGCGGCACTCCCTCAGCACTGACCCTCCGACAGTGCGGCGCTCCCTCAGCACTGACCCTCCGACAGTGCGGCGCTCCCTCAGCACTGACCCTCCGACAGTGCGGCGCTCCCTCAGCACTGACCCTCCGACAGTGCGGCACTCCCTCAGCACTGACCCTCCGACAGTGCGGCGCTCCCTCAGCACTGACCCTCCGACAGTGCGGCGCTCCCTCAGCACTGACCCTCCGACAGTGCGGCGCTCCCTCAGCACTGACCCTCCGACAGTGCGGCGCTCCCTCAGCACTGACCCTCCGACAGTGCGGCGCTCCCTCAGCACTGACCCTCCGACAGTGCGGCGCTCCCTCAGCACTGACCCTCCGACAGTGCGGCGCTCCCTCAGCACTGACCCTCCGACAGTGCGGCGCTCCCTCAGCACTGACCCTCCGACAGTGCGGCGCTCCCTCAGCACTGACCCTCCGACAGTGCGGCGCTCCCTCAGCACTGACCCTCCGACAGTGCGGCGCTCCCTCAGCACTGACCCTCCGACAGTGCGGCGCTCCCTCAGCACTGACCCTCCGACAGTGCGGCGCTCCCTCAGCACTGACCCTCCGACAGTGCGGCGCTCCCTCAGCACTGACCCTCCGACAGTGCGGCGCTCCCTCAGCACTGACCCTCCGACAGTGCGGCACTCCCTCAGCACTGACCCTCCGACAGTGCGGCGCTCCCTCAGCACTGACCCTCCGACAGTGCGGCGCTCCCTCAGCACTGACCCTCCGACAGTGCGGCGCTCCCTCAGCACTGACCCTCCGACAGTGCGGCGCTCCCTCAGCACTGACCCTCCGACAGTGCGGCGCTCCCTCAGCACTGACCCTCCGACAGTGCGGCGCTCCCTCAGCACTGACCCTCCGACAGTGCGGCGCTCCCTCAGCACTGACCCTCCGACAGTGCGGCGCTCCCTCAGCACTGACCCTCCGACAGTGCGGCGCTCCCTCAGCACTGACCCTCCGACAGTGCGGCGCTCCCTCAGCACTGACCCTCCGACAGTGCGGCGCTCCCTCAGCACTGACCCTCCGACAGTGCGGCGCTCCCTCAGCACTGACCCTCCGACAGTGCGGCTCCCTCAGCACTGACCCTCCGACAGTGCGGCGCTCCCTCAGCACTGACCCTCCGACAGTGCGGCGCTCCCTCAGCACTGACCCTCCGACAGTGCGGCGCTCCCTCAGCACTGACCCTCCGACAGTGCGGCGCTCCCTCAGCACTGACCCTCCGACAGTGCGGCGCTCCCTCAGCACTGACCCTCCGACAGTGCGGCGCTCCCTCAGCACTGACCCTCCGACAGTGCGGCGCTCCCTCAGCACTGACCCTCCGACAGTGCGGCGCTCCCTCAGCACTGACCCTCCGACAGTGCGGCGCTCCCTCAGCACTGACCCTCCGACAGTGCGGCGCTCCCTCAGCACTGACCCTCCGACAGTGCGGCGCTCCCTCAGCACTGACCCTCCGACAGTGCGGCGCTCCCTCAGCACTGACCCTCCGACAGTGCGGCGCTCCCTCAGCACTGACCCTCCGACAGTGCGGCGCTCCCTCAGCACTGACCCTCCGACAGTGCGGCGCTCCCTCAGCACTGACCCTCCGACAGTGCGGCGCTCCCTCAGCACTGACCCTCCGACAGTGCGGCGCTCCCTCAGCACTGACCCTCCGACAGTGCGGCGCTCCCTCAGCACTGACCCTCCGACAGTGCGGCGCTCCCTCAGCACTGACCCTCCGACAGTGCGGCGCTCCCTCAGCACTGACCCTCCGACAGTGCGGCGCTCCCTCAGCACTGACCCTCCGACAGTGCGGCGCTCCCTCAGCACTGACCCTCCGACAGTGCGGCGCTCCCTCAGCACTGACCCTCCGACAGTGCGGCGCTCCCTCAGCACTGACCCTCCGACAGTGCGGCGCTCCCTCAGCACTGACCCTCCGACAGTGCGGCGCTCCCTCAGCACTGACCCTCCGACAGTGCGGCGCTCCCTCAGCACTGACCCTCCGACAGTGCGGCGCTCCCTCAGCACTGACCCTCCGACAGTGCGGCGCTCCCTCAGCACTGACCCTCCGACAGTGCGGCGCTCCCTCAGCACTGACCCTCCGACAGTGCGGCGCTCCCTCAGCACTGACCCTCCGACAGTGCGGCGCTCCCTCAGCACTGACCCTCCGACAGTGCGGCGCTCCCTCAGCACTGACCCTCCGACAGTGCGGCGCTCCCTCAGCACTGACCCTCCGACAGTGCGGCGCTCCCTCAGCACTGACCCTCCGACAGTGCGGCGCTCCCTCAGCACTGACCCTCCGACAGTGCGGCGCTCCCTCAGCACTGACCCTCCGACAGTGCGGCGCTCCCTCAGCACTGACCCTCCGACAGTGCGGCGCTCCCTCAGCACTGACCCTCCGACAGTGCGGCGCTCCCTCAGCACTGACCCTCCGACAGTGCGGCGCTCCCTCAGCACTGACCCTCCGACAGTGCGGCGCTCCCTCAGCACTGACCCTCCGACAGTGCGGCGCTCCCTCAGCACTGACCCTCCGACAGTGCGGCGCTCCCTCAGCACTGACCCTCCGACAGTGCGGCGCTCCCTCAGCACTGACCCTCCGACAGTGCGGCGCTCCCTCAGCACTGACCCTCCGACAGTGCGGCGCTCCCTCAGCACTGACCCTCCGACAGTGCGGCGCTCCCTCAGCACTGACCCTCCGACAGTGCGGCGCTCCCTCAGCACTGACCCTCCGACAGTGCGGCGCTCCCTCAGCACTGACCCTCCGACAGTGCGGCGCTCCCTCAGCACTGACCCTCCGACAGTGCGGCGCTCCCTCAGCACTGACCCTCCGACAGTGCGGCACTCCCTCAGCACTGACCCTCCGACAGTGCGGCGCTCCCTCAGCACTGACCCTCCGACAGTGCGGCGCTCCCTCAGCACTGACCCTCCGACAGTGCGGCGCTCCCTCAGCACTGACCCTCCGACAGTGCGGCGCTCCCTCAGCACTGACCCTCCGACAGTGCGGCGCTCCCTCAGCACTGACCCTCCGACAGTGCGGCGCTCCCTCAGCACTGACCCTCCGACAGTGCGGCACTCCCTCAGCACTGACCCTCCGACAGTGCGGCGCTCCCTCAGCACTGACCCTCCGACAGTGCGGCGCTCCCTCAGCACTGACCCTCCGACAGTGCGGCGCTCCCTCAGCACTGACCCTCCGACAGTGCGGCGCTCCCTCAGCACTGACCCTCCGACAGTGCGGCGCTCCCTCAGCACTGACCCTCCGACAGTGCGGCGCTCCCTCAGCACTGACCCTCCGACAGTGCGGCGCTCCCTCAGCACTGACCCTCCGACAGTGCGGCGCTCCCTCAGCACTGACCCTCCGACAGTGCGGCGCTCCCTCAGCACTGACCCTCCGACAGTGCGGCGCTCCCTCAGCACTGACCCTCCGACAGTGCGGCGCTCCCTCAGCACTGACCCTCCGACAGTGCGGCGCTCCCTCAGCACTGACCCTCCGACAGTGCGGCGCTCCCTCAGCACTGACCCTCCGACAGTGCGGCGCTCCCTCAGCACTGACCCTCCGACAGTGCGGCGCTCCCTCAGCACTGACCCTCCGACAGTGCGGCGCTCCCTCAGCACTGACCCTCCGACAGTGCGGCGCTCCCTCAGCACTGACCCTCCGACAGTGCGGCGCTCCCTCAGCACTGACCCTCCGACAGTGCGGCGCTCCCTCAGCACTGACCCTCCGACAGTGCGGCGCTCCCTCAGCACTGACCCTCCGACAGTGCGGCGCTCCCTCAGCACTGACCCTCCGACAGTGCGGCGCTCCCTCAGCACTGACCCTCCGACAGTGCGGCGCTCCCTCAGCACTGACCCTCCGACAGTGCGGCGCTCCCTCAGCACTGACCCTCCGACAGTGCGGCGCTCCCTCAGCACTGACCCTCCGACAGTGCGGCGCTCCCTCAGCACTGACCCTCCGACAGTGCGGCGCTCCCTCAGCACTGACCCTCCGACAGTGCGGCGCTCCCTCAGCACTGACCCTCCGACAGTGCGGCGCTCCCTCAGCACTGACCCTCCGACAGTGCGGCGCTCCCTCAGCACTGACCCTCCGACAGTGCGGCGCTCCCTCAGCACTGACCCTCCGACAGTGCGGCGCTCCCTCAGCACTGACCCTCCGACAGTGCGGCGCTCCCTCAGCACTGACCCTCCGACAGTGCGGCGCTCCCTCAGCACTGACCCTCCGACAGTGCGGCGCTCCCTCAGCACTGACCCTCCGACAGTGCGGCGCTCCCTCAGCACTGACCCTCCGACAGTGCGGCGCTCCCTCAGCACTGACCCTCCGACAGTGCGGCTCTCCCTCAGCACTGACCCTCCGACAGTGCGGCGCTCCCTCAGCACTGACCCTCCGACAGTGCGGCGCTCCCTCAGCACTGACCCTCCGACAGTGCGGCGCTCCCTCAGCACTGACCCTCCGACAGTGCGGCGCTCCCTCAGCACTGACCCTCCGACAGTGCGGCGCTCCCTCAGCACTGACCCTCCGACAGTGCGGCGCTCCCTCAGCACTGACCCTCCGACAGTGCGGCGCTCCCTCAGCACTGACCCTCCGACAGTGCGGCGCTCCCTCAGCACTGACCCTCCGACAGTGCGGCGCTCCCTCAGCACTGACCCTCCGACAGTGCGGCGCTCCCTCAGCACTGACCCTCCGACAGTGCGGCGCTCCCTCAGCACTGACCCTCCGACAGTGCGGCGCTCCCTCAGCACTGACCCTCCGACAGTGCGGCGCTCCCTCAGCACTGACCCTCCGACAGTGCGGCGCTCCCTCAGCACTGACCCTCCGACAGTGCGGCGCTCCCTCAGCACTGACCCTCCGACAGTGCGGCGCTCCCTCAGCACTGACCCTCCGACAGTGCGGCGCTCCCTCAGCACTGACCCTCCGACAGTGCGGCGCTCCCTCAGCACTGACCCTCCGACAGTGCGGCGCTCCCTCAGCACTGACCCTCCGACAGTGCGGCGCTCCCTCAGCACTGACCCTCCGACAGTGCGGCGCTCCCTCAGCACTGACCCTCCGACAGTGCGGCGCTCCCTCAGCACTGACCCTCCGACAGTGCGGCACTCCCTCAGCACTGACCCTCCGACAGTGCGGCGCTCCCTCAGCACTGACCCTCCGACAGTGCGGCGCTCCCTCAGCACTGACCCTCCGACAGTGCGGCGCTCCCTCAGCACTGACCCTCCGACAGTGCGGCGCTCCCTCAGCACTGACCCTCCGACAGTGCGGCGCTCCCTCAGCACTGACCCTCCGACAGTGCGGCGCTCCCTCAGCACTGACCCTCCGACAGTGCGGCGCTCCCTCAGCACTGACCCTCCGACAGTGCGGCGCTCCCTCAGCACTGACCCTCCGACAGTGCGGCGCTCCCTCAGCACTGACCCTCCGACAGTGCGGCGCTCCCTCAGCACTGACCCTCCGACAGTGCGGCGCTCCCTCAGCACTGACCCTCCGACAGTGCGGCGCTCCCTCAGCACTGACCCTCCGACAGTGCGGCGCTCCCTCAGCACTGACCCTCCGACAGTGCGGCGCTCCCTCAGCACTGACCCTCCGACAGTGCGGCACTCCCTCAGCACTGACCCTCCGACAGTGCGGCGCTCCCTCAGCACTGACCCTCCGACAGTGCGGCGCTCCCTCAGCACTGACCCTCCGACAGTGCGGCGCTCCCTCAGCACTGACCCTCCGACAGTGCGGCTCCCTCAGCACTGACCCTCCGACAGTGCGGCGCTCCCTCAGCACTGACCCTCCGACAGTGCGGCGCTCCCTCAGCACTGACCCTCCGACAGTGCGGCGCTCCCTCAGCACTGACCCTCCGACAGTGCGGCTCCCTCAGCACTGACCCTCCGACAGTGCGGCGCTCCCTCAGCACTGACCCTCCGACAGTGCGGCGCTCCCTCAGCACTGACCCTCCGACAGTGCGGCGCTCCCTCAGCACTGACCCTCCGACAGTGCGGCGCTCCCTCAGCACTGACCCTCCGACAGTGCGGCGCTCCCTCAGCACTGACCCTCCGACAGTGCGGCGCTCCCTCAGCACTGACCCTCCGACAGTGCGGCGCTCCCTCAGCACTGACCCTCCGACAGTGCGGCGCTCCCTCAGCACTGACCCTCCGACAGTGCGGCACTCCCTCAGCACTGACCCTCCGACAGTGCGGCGCTCCCTCAGCACTGACCCTCCGACAGTGCGGCGCTCCCTCAGCACTGACCCTCCGACAGTGCGGCGCTCCCTCAGCACTGACCCTCCGACAGTGCGGCGCTCCCTCAGCACTGACCCTCCGACAGTGCGGCGCTCCCTCAGCACTGACCCTCCGACAGTGCGGCGCTCCCTCAGCACTGACCCTCCGACAGTGCGGCGCTCCCTCAGCACTGACCCTCCGACAGTGCGGCGCTCCCTCAGCACTGACCCTCCGACAGTGCGGCGCTCCCTCAGCACTGACCCTCCGACAGTGCGGCGCTCCCTCAGCACTGACCCTCCGACAGTGCGGCGCTCCCTCAGCACTGACCCTCCGACAGTGCGGCGCTCCCTCAGCACTGACCCTCCGACAGTGCGGCGCTCCCTCAGCACTGACCCTCCGACAGTGCGGCGCTCCCTCAGCACTGACCCTCCGACAGTGCGGCGCTCCCTCAGCACTGACCCTCCGACAGTGCGGCGCTCCCTCAGCACTGACCCTCCGACAGTGCGGCGCTCCCTCAGCACTGACCCTCCGACAGTGCGGCGCTCCCTCAGCACTGACCCTCCGACAGTGCGGCGCTCCCTCAGCACTGACCCTCCGACAGTGCGGCGCTCCCTCAGCACTGACCCTCCGACAGTGCGGCGCTCCCTCAGCACTGACCCTCCGACAGTGCGGCGCTCCCTCAGCACTGACCCTCCGACAGTGCGGCGCTCCCTCAGCACTGACCCTCCGACAGTGCGGCGCTCCCTCAGCACTGACCCTCCGACAGTGCGGCGCTCCCTCAGCACTGACCCTCCGACAGTGCGGCGCTCCCTCAGCACTGACCCTCCGACAGTGCGGCGCTCCCTCAGCACTGACCCTCCGACAGTGCGGCGCTCCCTCAGCACTGACCCTCCGACAGTGCGGCGCTCCCTCAGCACTGACCCTCCGACAGTGCGGCGCTCCCTCAGCACTGACCCTCCGACAGTGCGGCGCTCCCTCAGCACTGACCCTCCGACAGTGCGGCGCTCCCTCAGCACTGACCCTCCGACAGTGCGGCACTCCCTCAGCACTGACCCTCCGACAGTGCGGCGCTCCCTCAGCACTGACCCTCCGACAGTGCGGCGCTCCCTCAGCACTGACCCTCCGACAGTGCGGCGCTCCCTCAGCACTGACCCTCCGACAGTGCGGCGCTCCCTCAGCACTGACCCTCCGACAGTGCGGCGCTCCCTCAGCACTGACCCTCCGACAGTGCGGCGCTCCCTCAGCACTGACCCTCCGACAGTGCGGCGCTCCCTCAGCACTGACCCTCCGACAGTGCGGCACTCCCTCAGCACTGACCCTCCGACAGTGCGGCGCTCCCTCAGCACTGACCCTCCGACAGTGCGGCGCTCCCTCAGCACTGACCCTCCGACAGTGCGGCGCTCCCTCAGCACTGACCCTCCGACAGTGCGGCGCTCCCTCAGCACTGACCCTCCGACAGTGCGGCGCTCCCTCAGCACTGACCCTCCGACAGTGCGGCGCTCCCTCAGCACTGACCCTCCGACAGTGCGGCACTCCCTCAGCACTGACCCTCCGACAGTGCGGCGCTCCCTCAGCACTGACCCTCCGACAGTGCGGCGCTCCCTCAGCACTGAC
Source organism: Carcharodon carcharias (assembly GCF_017639515.1). Lineage (NCBI taxonomy): Eukaryota > Metazoa > Chordata > Chondrichthyes > Lamniformes > Lamnidae > Carcharodon > Carcharodon carcharias. Next base: position 168,087 of record NW_024470881.1, read on the forward strand.
CCTCCGACAGTGCGGCGCTCCCTCAGCACTGACCCTCCGACAGTGCGGCGCTCCCTCAGCACTGACCCTCCGACAGTGCGGCGCTCCCTCAGCACTGACCCTCCGACAGTGCGGCGCTCCCTCAGCACTGACCCTCCGACAGTGCGGCGCTCCCTCAGCACTGACCCTCCGACAGTGCGGCGCTCCCTCAGCACTGACCCTCCGACAGTGCGGCGCTCCCTCAGCACTGACCCTCCGACAGTGCGGCGCTCCCTCAGCACTGACCCTCCGACAGTGCGGCGCTCCCTCAGCACTGACCCTCCGACAGTGCGGCGCTCCCTCAGCACTGACCCTCCGACAGTGCGGCGCTCCCTCAGCACTGACCCTCCGACAGTGCGGCGCTCCCTCAGCACTGACCCTCCGACAGTGCGGCGCTCCCTCAGCACTGACCCTCCGCGGCGCTCCCTCAGCACTGACCCTCCGACAGTGCGGCGCTCCCTCAGCACTGACCCTCCGACAGTGCGGCGCTCCCTCAGCACTGACCCTCCGACAGTGCGGCGCTCCCTCAGCACTGACCCTCCGACAGTGCGGCTCTCCCTCAGCACTGACCCTCCGACAGTGCGGCGCTCCCTCAGCACTGACCCTCCGACAGTGCGGCGCTCCCTCAGCACTGACCCTCCGACAGTGCGGCGCTCCCTCAGCACTGACCCTCCGACAGTGCGGCGCTCCCTCAGCACTGACCCTCCGACAGTGCGGCGCTCCCTCAGCACTGACCCTCCGACAGTGCGGCGCTCCCTCAGCACTGACCCTCCGACAGTGCGGCGCTCCCTCAGCACTGACCCTCCGACAGTGCGGCGCTCCCTCAGCACTGACCCTCCGACAGTGCGGCGCTCCCTCAGCACTGACCCTCCGACAGTGCGGCGCTCCCTCAGCACTGACCCTCCGACAGTGCGGCGCTCCCTCAGCACTGACCCTCCGACAGTGCGGCGCTCCCTCAGCACTGACCCTCCGACAGTGCGGCGCTCCCTCAGCACTGACCCTCCGACAGTGCGGCGCTCCCTCAGCACTGACCCTCCGACAGTGCGGCGCTCCCTCAGCACTGACCCTCCGACAGTGCGGCGCTCCCTCAGCACTGACCCTCCGACAGTGCGGCGCTCCCTCAGCACTGACCCTCCGACAGTGCGGCGCTCCCTCAGCACTGACCCTCCGACAGTGCGGCGCTCCCTCAGCACTGACCCTCCGACAGTGCGGCGCTCCCTCAGCACTGACCCTCCGACAGTGCGGCGCTCCCTCAGCACTGACCCTCCGACAGTGCGGCACTCCCTCAGCACTGACCCTCCGACAGTGCGGCGCTCCCTCAGCACTGACCCTCCGACAGTGCGGCGCTCCCTCAGCACTGACCCTCCGACAGTGCGGCGCTCCCTCAGCACTGACCCTCCGACAGTGCGGCGCTCCCTCAGCACTGACCCTCCGACAGTGCGGCGCTCCCTCAGCACTGACCCTCCGACAGTGCGGCGCTCCCTCAGCACTGACCCTCCGACAGTGCGGCGCTCCCTCAGCACTGACCCTCCGACAGTGCGGCGCTCCCTCAGCACTGACCCTCCGACAGTGCGGCGCTCCCTCAGCACTGACCCTCCGACAGTGCGGCGCTCCCTCAGCACTGACCCTCCGACAGTGCGGCGCTCCCTCAGCACTGACCCTCCGACAGTGCGGCGCTCCCTCAGCACTGACCCTCCGACAGTGCGGCGCTCCCTCAGCACTGACCCTCCGACAGTGCGGCACTCCCTCAGCACTGACCCTCCGACAGTGCGGCGCTCCCTCAGCACTGACCCTCCGACAGTGCGGCGCTCCCTCAGCACTGACCCTCCGACAGTGCGGCGCTCCCTCAGCACTGACCCTCCGACAGTGCGGCGCTCCCTCAGCACTGACCCTCCGACAGTGCGGCGCTCCCTCAGCACTGACCCTCCGACAGTGCGGCGCTCCCTCAGCACTGACCCTCCGACAGTGCGGCGCTCCCTCAGCACTGACCCTCCGACAGTGCGGCGCTCCCTCAGCACTGACCCTCCGACAGTGCGGCGCTCCCTCAGCACTGACCCTCCGACAGTGCGGCGCTCCCTCAGCACTGACCCTCCGACAGTGCGGCGCTCCCTCAGCACTGACCCTCCGACAGTGCGGCGCTCCCTCAGCACTGACCCTCCGACAGTGCGGCGCTCCCTCAGCACTGACCCTCCGACAGTGCGGCGCTCCCTCAGCACTGACCCTCCGACAGTGCGGCGCTCCCTCAGCACTGACCCTCCGACAGTGCGGCGCTCCCTCAGCACTGACCCTCCGACAGTGCGGCGCTCCCTCAGCACTGACCCTCCGACAGTGCGGCGCTCCCTCAGCACTGACCCTCCGACAGTGCGGCGCTCCCTCAGCACTGACCCTCCGACAGTGCGGCGCTCCCTCAGCACTGACCCTCCGACAGTGCGGCGCTCCCTCAGCACTGACCCTCCGACAGTGCGGCGCTCCCTCAGCACTGACCCTCCGACAGTGCGGCGCTCCCTCAGCACTGACCCTCCGACAGTGCGGCGCTCCCTCAGCACTGACCCTCCGACAGTGCGGCGCTCCCTCAGCACTGACCCTCCGACAGTGCGGCGCTCCCTCAGCACTGACCCTCCGACAGTGCGGCGCTCCCTCAGCACTGACCCTCCGACAGTGCGGCACTCCCTCAGCACTGACCCTCCGACAGTGCGGCGCTCCCTCAGCACTGACCCTCCGACAGTGCGGCGCTCCCTCAGCACTGACCCTCCGACAGTGCGGCACTCCCTCAGCACTGACCCTCCGACAGTGCGGCACTCCCTCAGCACTGACCCTCCGACAGTGCGGCGCTCCCTCAGCACTGACCCTCCGACAGTGCGGCGCTCCCTCAGCACTGACCCTCCGACAGTGCGGCGCTCCCTCAGCACTGACCCTCCGACAGTGCGGCGCTCCCTCAGCACTGACCCTCCGACAGTGCGGCGCTCCCTCAGCACTGACCCTCCGACAGTGCGGCGCTCCCTCAGCACTGACCCTCCGACAGTGCGGCGCTCCCTCAGCACTGACCCTCCGACAGTGCGGCGCTCCCTCAGCACTGACCCTCCGACAGTGCGGCACTCCCTCAGCACTGACCCTCCGACAGTGCGGCGCTCCCTCAGCACTGACCCTCCGACAGTGCGGCGCTCCCTCAGCACTGACCCTCCGACAGTGCGGCACTCCCTCAGCACTGACCCTCCGACAGTGCGGCGCTCCCTCAGCACTGACCCTCCGACAGTGCGGCGCTCCCTCAGCACTGACCCTCCGACAGTGCGGCGCTCCCTCAGCACTGACCCTCCGACAGTGCGGCTCCCTCAGCACTGACCCTCCGACAGTGCGGCGCTCCCTCAGCACTGACCCTCCGACAGTGCGGCGCTCCCTCAGCACTGACCCTCCGACAGTGCGGCGCTCCCTCAGCACTGACCCTCCGACAGTGCGGCACTCCCTCAGCACTGACCCTCCGACAGTGCGGCACTCCCTCAGCACTGACCCTCCGACAGTGCGGCGCTCCCTCAGCACTGACCCTCCGACAGTGCGGCGCTCCCTCAGCACTGACCCTCCGACAGTGCGGCGCTCCCTCAGCACTGACCCTCCGACAGTGCGGCGCTCCCTCAGCACTGACCCTCCGACAGTGCGGCGCTCCCTCAGCACTGACCCTCCGACAGTGCGGCGCTCCCTCAGCACTGACCCTCCGACAGTGCGGCGCTCCCTCAGCACTGACCCTCCGACAGTGCGGCGCTCCCTCAGCACTGACCCTCCGACAGTGCGGCACTCCCTCAGCACTGACCCTCCGACAGTGCGGCGCTCCCTCAGCACTGACCCTCCGACAGTGCGGCACTCCCTCAGCACTGACCCTCCGACAGTGCGGCGCTCCCTCAGCACTGACCCTCCGACAGTGCGGCGCTCCCTCAGCACTGACCCTCCGACAGTGCGGCGCTCCCTCAGCACTGACCCTCCGACAGTGCGGCGCTCCCTCAGCACTGACCCTCCGACAGTGCGGCGCTCCCTCAGCACTGACCCTCCGACAGTGCGGCGCTCCCTCAGCACTGACCCTCCGACAGTGCGGCGCTCCCTCAGCACTGACCCTCCGACAGTGCGGCGCTCCCTCAGCACTGACCCTCCGACAGTGCGGCGCTCCCTCAGCACTGACCCTCCGACAGTGCGGCGCTCCCTCAGCACTGACCCTCCGACAGTGCGGCGCTCCCTCAGCACTGACCCTCCGACAGTGCGGCGCTCCCTCAGCACTGACCCTCCGACAGTGCGGCGCTCCCTCAGCACTGACCCTCCGACAGTGCGGCGCTCCCTCAGCACTGACCCTCCGACAGTGCGGCGCTCCCTCAGCACTGACCCTCCGACAGTGCGGCGCTCCCTCAGCACTGACCCTCCGACAGTGCGGCGCTCCCTCAGCACTGACCCTCCGACAGTGCGGCACTCCCTCAGCACTGACCCTCCGACAGTGCGGCGCTCCCTCAGCACTGACCCTCCGACAGTGCGGCACTCCCTCAGCACTGACCCTCCGACAGTGCGGCGCTCCCTCAGCACTGACCCTCCGACAGTGCGGCGCTCCCTCAGCACTGACCCTCCGACAGTGCGGCGCTCCCTCAGCACTGACCCTCCGACAGTGCGGCGCTCCCTCAGCACTGACCCTCCGACAGTGCGGCGCTCCCTCAGCACTGACCCTCCGACAGTGCGGCACTCCCTCAGCACTGACCCTCCGACAGTGCGGCGCTCCCTCAGCACTGACCCTCCGACAGTGCGGCGCTCCCTCAGCACTGACCCTCCGACAGTGCGGCGCTCCCTCAGCACTGACCCTCCGACAGTGCGGCGCTCCCTCAGCACTGACCCTCCGACAGTGCGGCGCTCCCTCAGCACTGACCCTCCGACAGTGCGGCGCTCCCTCAGCACTGACCCTCCGACAGTGCGGCGCTCCCTCAGCACTGACCCTCCGACAGTGCGGCGCTCCCTCAGCACTGACCCTCCGACAGTGCGGCGCTCCCTCAGCACTGACCCTCCGACAGTGCGGCGCTCCCTCAGCACTGACCCTCCGACAGTGCGGCGCTCCCTCAGCACTGACCCTCCGACAGTGCGGCGCTCCCTCAGCACTGACCCTCCGACAGTGCGGCGCTCCCTCAGCACTGACCCTCCGACAGTGCGGCGCTCCCTCAGCACTGACCCTCCGACAGTGCGGCGCTCCCTCAGCACTGACCCTCCGACAGTGCGGCGCTCCCTCAGCACTGACCCTCCGACAGTGCGGCTCCCTCAGCACTGACCCTCCGACAGTGCGGCGCTCCCTCAGCACTGACCCTCCGACAGTGCGGCACTCCCTCAGCACTGACCCTCCGACAGTGCGGCGCTCCCTCAGCACTGACCCTCCGACAGTGCGGCGCTCCCTCAGCACTGACCCTCCGACAGTGCGGCGCTCCCTCAGCACTGACCCTCCGACAGTGCGGCGCTCCCTCAGCACTGACCCTCCGACAGTGCGGCGCTCCCTCAGCACTGACCCTCCGACAGTGCGGCGCTCCCTCAGCACTGACCCTCCGACAGTGCGGCGCTCCCTCAGCACTGACCCTCCGACAGTGCGGCGCTCCCTCAGCACTGACCCTCCGACAGTGCGGCGCTCCCTCAGCACTGACCCTCCGACAGTGCGGCGCTCCCTCAGCACTGACCCTCCGACAGTGCGGCACTCCCTCAGCACTGACCCTCCGACAGTGCGGCGCTCCCTCAGCACTGACCCTCCGACAGTGCGGCGCTCCCTCAGCACTGACCCTCCGACAGTGCGGCGCTCCCTCAGCACTGACCCTCCGACAGTGCGGCGCTCCCTCAGCACTGACCCTCCGACAGTGCGGCGCTCCCTCAGCACTGACCCTCCGACAGTGCGGCGCTCCCTCAGCACTGACCCTCCGACAGTGCGGCGCTCCCTCAGCACTGACCCTCCGACAGTGCGGCGCTCCCTCAGCACTGACCCTCCGACAGTGCGGCACTCCCTCAGCACTGACCCTCCGACAGTGCGGCGCTCCCTCAGCACTGACCCTCCGACAGTGCGGCGCTCCCTCAGCACTGACCCTCCGACAGTGCGGCGCTCCCTCAGCACTGACCCTCCGACAGTGCGGCGCTCCCTCAGCACTGACCCTCCGACAGTGCGGCGCTCCCTCAGCACTGACCCTCCGACAGTGCGGCGCTCCCTCAGCACTGACCCTCCGACAGTGCGGCGCTCCCTCAGCACTGACCCTCCGACAGTGCGGCGCTCCCTCAGCACTGACCCTCCGACAGTGCGGCGCTCCCTCAGCACTGACCCTCCGACAGTGCGGCGCTCCCTCAGCACTGACCCTCCGACAGTGCGGCGCTCCCTCAGCACTGACCCTCCGACAGTGCGGCACTCCCTCAGCACTGACCCTCCGACAGTGCGGCGCTCCCTCAGCACTGACCCTCCGACAGTGCGGCGCTCCCTCAGCACTGACCCTCCGACAGTGCGGCGCTCCCTCAGCACTGACCCTCCGACAGTGCGGCGCTCCCTCAGCACTGACCCTCCGACAGTGCGGCGCTCCCTCATCACTGACCCACTGACAGTGCGGAGCTCCCTCAGCACTGACCCTCCGACAGTGCGGCGCTCCCTCAGCACTGACCCTCCGACTTGCGGCAATCCCTCAGCAATGACCCTCCGACAGTGCGGCACTCCCTCAGCACTGACCCTCCGACAGTGCGGCGCTCCCTCAGCACTGACCCTCCGACAGTGCGGCGCTCCCTCAGCACTGACCCTCCGACAGTGCGGCACTCCCTCAGCACTGACCCTCCGACAGTGCGGCACTCCCTCAGCACTGACCCTCCGACAGTGCGGCGCTCCCTCAGCACTGACCCTCCGACAGTGCGGCACTCCCTCAGCACTGACCCTCCGACAGTGCGGCACTCCCTCAGCACTGACCCACAGTGCGGCGCTCCCTCAGCACTGACCCTCCGACAGCGCGGCACTCCCTCAGCACTGACCCTTCGACAGTGCGGCGCTCCCTCAGCACTGACCCTCCGACAGTGCGGCACTCCCTCAGCACTGACCCTCCGACAGTGCGGCGCTCCCTCAGCACTGACCCTCCGACAGTGCGGCGCTCCCTCAGCACTGACCCTCCGACAGTGCGGCGCTCCCTCAGCACTGACCCTCCGACAGTGCGGCACTCCCTCAGCACTGACCCTCCGACAGTGCGGCGCTCCCTCAGCACTGACCCTCCGACAGTGCGGCGCTCCCTCAGCACTGACCCTCCGACAGTGCGGCACTCCCTCAGCACTGACCCTCCGACAGTGCGGCACTCCCTCAGCACTGACCCTCCGACAGTGCGGCGCTCCCTCAGCACTGACCCTCCGACAGTGCGGCGCTCCCTCAGCACTGACCCTCCGACAGTGCGGCGCTCCCTCAGCACTGACCCTCCGACAGTGCGGCGCTCCCTCAGCACTGACCCTCCGACAGTGCGGCGCTCCCTCAGCACTGACCCTCCGACAGTGCGGCGCTCCCTCAGCACTGACCCTCCGACAGTGCGGCGCTCCCTCAGCACTGACCCTCCGACAGTGCGGCGCTCCCTCAGCACTGACCCTCCGACAGTGCGGCGCTCCCTCAGCACTGACCCTCCGACAGTGCGGCGCTCCCTCAGCACTGACCCTCCGACAGTGCGGCGCTCCCTCAGCACTGACCCTCCGACAGTGCGGCGCTCCCTCAGCACTGACCCTCCGACAGTGCGGCACTCCCTCAGCACTGACCCTCCGACAGTGCGGCGCTCCCTCAGCACTGACCCTCCGACAGTGCGGCGCTCCCTCAGCACTGACCCTCCGACAGTGCGGCGCTCCCTCAGCACTGACCCTCCGACAGTGCGGCGCTCCCTCAGCACTGACCCTCCGACAGTGCGGCGCTCCCTCAGCACTGACCCTCCGACAGTGCGGCGCTCCCTCAGCACTGACCCTCCGACAGTGCGGCGCTCCCTCAGCACTGACCCTCCGACAGTGCGGCGCTCCCTCAGCACTGACCCTCCGACAGTGCGGCACTCCCTCAGCACTGACCCTCCGACAGTGCGGCGCTCCCTCAGCACTGACCCTCCGACAGTGCGGCGCTCCCTCAGCACTGACCCTCCGACAGTGCGGCGCTCCCTCAGCACTGACCCTCCGACAGTGCGGCGCTCCCTCAGCACTGACCCTCCGACAGTGCGGCGCTCCCTCAGCACTGACCCTCCGACAGTGCGGCGCTCCCTCAGCACTGACCCTCCGACAGTGCGGCGCTCCCTCAGCACTGACCCTCCGACAGTGCGGCGCTCCCTCAGCACTGACCCTCCGACAGTGCGGCGCTCCCTCAGCACTGACCCTCCGACAGTGCGGCGCTCCCTCAGCACTGACCCTCCGACAGTGCGGCGCTCCCTCAGCACTGACCCTCCGACAGTGCGGCGCTCCCTCAGCACTGACCCTCCGACAGTGCGGCGCTCCCTCAGCACTGACCCTCCGACAGTGCGGCGCTCCCTCAGCACTGACCCTCCGACAGTGCGGCGCTCCCTCAGCACTGACCCTCCGACAGTGCGGCTCCCTCAGCACTGACCCTCCGACAGTGCGGCGCTCCCTCAGCACTGACCCTCCGACAGTGCGGCACTCCCTCAGCACTGACCCTCCGACAGTGCGGCGCTCCCTCAGCACTGACCCTCCGACAGTGCGGCGCTCCCTCAGCACTGACCCTCCGACAGTGCGGCGCTCCCTCAGCACTGACCCTCCGACAGTGCGGCGCTCCCTCAGCACTGACCCTCCGACAGTGCGGCGCTCCCTCAGCACTGACCCTCCGACAGTGCGGCGCTCCCTCAGCACTGACCCTCCGACAGTGCGGCGCTCCCTCAGCACTGACCCTCCGACAGTGCGGCGCTCCCTCAGCACTGACCCTCCGACAGTGCGGCGCTCCCTCAGCACTGACCCTCCGACAGTGCGGCGCTCCCTCAGCACTGACCCTCCGACAGTGCGGCACTCCCTCAGCACTGACCCTCCGACAGTGCGGCGCTCCCTCAGCACTGACCCTCCGACAGTGCGGCGCTCCCTCAGCACTGACCCTCCGACAGTGCGGCGCTCCCTCAGCACTGACCCTCCGACAGTGCGGCGCTCCCTCAGCACTGACCCTCCGACAGTGCGGCGCTCCCTCAGCACTGACCCTCCGACAGTGCGGCGCTCCCTCAGCACTGACCCTCCGACAGTGCGGCGCTCCCTCAGCACTGACCCTCCGACAGTGCGGCGCTCCCTCAGCACTGACCCTCCGACAGTGCGGCACTCCCTCAGCACTGACCCTCCGACAGTGCGGCGCTCCCTCAGCACTGACCCTCCGACAGTGCGGCGCTCCCTCAGCACTGACCCTCCGACAGTGCGGCACTCCCTCAGCACTGACCCTCCGACAGTGCGGCGCTCCCTCAGCACTGACCCTCCGACAGTGCGGCGCTCCCTCAGCACTGACCCTCCGACAGTGCGGCACTCCCTCAGCACTGACCCTCCGACAGTGCGGCACTCCCTCAGCACTGACCCTCCGACAGTGCGGCGCTCCCTCAGCACTGACCCTCCGACAGTGCGGCACTCCCTCAGCACTGACCCTCCGACAGTGCGGCACTCCCTCAGCACTGACCCTCCGACAGTGCGGCACTCCCTCAGCACTGACCCTCCGACAGTGCGGCGCTCCCTCAGCACTGACCCTCCGACAGTGCGGCGCTCCCTCAGCACTGACCCTCCGACAGTGCGGCGCTCCCTCAGCACTGACCCTCCGACAGTGCGGCGCTCCCTCAGCACTGACCCTCCGACAGTGCGGCGCTCCCTCAGCACTGACCCTCCGACAGTGCGGCGCTCCCTCAGCACTGACCCTCCGACAGTGCGGCGCTCCCTCAGCACTGACCCTCCGACAGTGCGGCGCTCCCTCAGCACTGACCCTCCGACAGTGCGGCGCTCCCTCAGCACTGACCCTCCGACAGTGCGGCGCTCCCTCAGCACTGACCCTCCGACAGTGCGGCGCTCCCTCAGCACTGACCCTCCGACAGTGCGGCGCTCCCTCAGCACTGACCCTCCGACAGTGCGGCGCTCCCTCAGCACTGACCCTCCGACAGTGCGGCGCTCCCTCAGCACTGACCCTCCGACAGTGCGGCGCTCCCTCAGCACTGACCCTCCGACAGTGCGGCGCTCCCTCAGCACTGACCCTCCGACAGTGCGGCGCTCCCTCAGCACTGACCCTCCGACAGTGCGGCGCTCCCTCAGCACTGACCCTCCGACAGTGCGGCGCTCCCTCAGCACTGACCCTCCGACAGTGCGGCGCTCCCTCAGCACTGACCCTCCGACAGTGCGGCACTCCCTCAGCACTGACCCTCCGACAGTGCGGCACTCCCTCAGCACTGACCCTCCGACAGTGCGGCGCTCCCTCAGCACTGACCCTCCGACAGTGCGGCACTCCCTCAGCACTGACCCTCCGACAGTGCGGCGCTCCCTCAGCACTGACCCTCCGACAGTGCGGCGCTCCCTCAGCACTGACCCTCCGACAGTGCGGCGCTCCCTCAGCACTGACCCTCCGACAGTGCGGCGCTCCCTCAGCACTGACCCTCCGACAGTGCGGCGCTCCCTCAGCACTGACCCTCCGACAGTGCGGCGCTCCCTCAGCACTGACCCTCCGACAGTGCGGCGCTCCCTCAGCACTGACCCTCCGACAGTGCGGCGCTCCCTCAGCACTGACCCTCCGACAGTGCGGCACTCCCTCAGCACTGACCCTCCGACAGTGCGGCGCTCCCTCAGCACTGACCCTCCGACAGTGCGGCGCTCCCTCAGCACTGACCCTCCGACAGTGCGGCGCTCCCTCAGCACTGACCCTCCGACAGTGCGGCGCTCCCTCAGCACTGACCCTCCGACAGTGCGGCACTCCCTCAGCACTGACCCTCCGACAGTGCGGCGCTCCCTCAGCACTGACCCTCCGACAGTGCGGCGCTCCCTCAGCACTGACCCTCCGACAGTGCGGCGCTCCCTCAGCACTGACCCTCCGACAGTGCGGCGCTCCCTCAGCACTGACCCTCCGACAGTGCGGCGCTCCCTCAGCACTGACCCTCCGACAGTGCGGCGCTCCCTCAGCACTGACCCTCCGACAGTGCGGCGCTCCCTCAGCACTGACCCTCCGACAGTGCGGCGCTCCCTCAGCACTGACCCTCCGACAGTGCGGCGCTCCCTCAGCACTGACCCTCCGACAGTGCGGCGCTCCCTCAGCACTGACCCTCCGACAGTGCGGCGCTCCCTCAGCACTGACCCTCCGACAGTGCGGCGCTCCCTCAGCACTGACCCTCCGACAGTGCGGCGCTCCCTCAGCACTGACCCTCCGACAGTGCGGCGCTCCCTCAGCACTGACCCTCCGACAGTGCGGCGCTCCCTCAGCACTGACCCTCCGACAGTGCGGCGCTCCCTCAGCACTGACCCTCCGACAGTGCGGCACTCCCTCAGCACTGACCCTCCGACAGTGCGGCGCTCCCTCAGCACTGACCCTCCGACAGTGCGGCGCTCCCTCAGCACTGACCCTCCGACAGTGCGGCGCTCCCTCAGCACTGACCCTCCGACAGTGCGGCGCTCCCTCAGCACTGACCCTGCAGTGCGCTCCCTCAGCACTGACCCTCCGACAGTGCGGCGCTCCCTCAGCACTGACCCTCCGACAGTGCGGCGCTCCCTCAGCACTGACCCTCCGACAGTGCGGCGCTCCCTCAGCACTGACCCTCCGACAGTGCGGCGCTCCCTCAGCACTGACCCTCCGACAGTGCGGCGCTCCCTCAGCACTGACCCTCCGACAGTGCGGCGCTCCCTCAGCACTGACCCTCCGACAGTGCGGCACTCCCTCAGCACTGACCCTCCGACAGTGCGGCGCTCCCTCAGCACTGACCCTCCGACAGTGCGGCGCTCCCTCAGCACTGACCCTCCGACAGTGCGGCGCTCCCTCAGCACTGACCCTCCGACAGTGCGGCGCTCCCTCAGCACTGACCCTCCGACAGTGCGGCGCTCCCTCAGCACTGACCCTCCGACAGTGCGGCGCTCCCTCAGCACTGACCCTCCGACAGTGCGGCACTCCCTCAGCACTGACCCTCCGACAGTGCGGCGCTCCCTCAGCACTGACCCTCCGACAGTGCGGCGCTCCCTCAGCACTGACCCTCCGACAGTGCGGCGCTCCCTCAGCACTGACCCTCCGACAGTGCGGCGCTCCCTCAGCACTGACCCTCCGACAGTGCGGCACTCCCTCAGCACTGACCCTCCGACAGTGCGGCACTCCCTCAGCACTGACCCTCCGACAGTGCGGCGCTCCCTCAGCACTGACCCTCCGACAGTGCGGCGCTCCCTCAGCACTGACCCTCCGACAGTGCGGCGCTCCCTCAGCACTGACCCTCCGACAGTGCGGCACTCCCTCAGCACTGACCCTCCGACAGTGCGGCGCTCCCTCAGCACTGACCCTCCGACAGTGCGGCGCTCCCTCAGCACTGACCCTCCGACAGTGCGGCGCTCCCTCAGCACTGACCCTCCGACAGTGCGGCGCTCCCTCAGCACTGACCCTCCGACAGTGCGGCGCTCCCTCAGCACTGACCCTCCGACAGTGCGGCGCTCCCTCAGCACTGACCCTCCGACAGTGCGGCGCTCCCTCAGCACTGACCCTCCGACAGTGCGGCGCTCCCTCAGCACTGACCCTCCGACAGTGCGGCGCTCCCTCAGCACTGACCCTCCGACAGTGCGGCGCTCCCTCAGCACTGACCCTCCGACAGTGCGGCGCTCCCTCAGCACTGACCCTCCGACAGTGCGGCGCTCCCTCAGCACTGACCCTCCGACAGTGCGGCGCTCCCTCAGCACTGACCCTCCGACAGTGCGGCGCTCCCTCAGCACTGACCCTCCGACAGTGCGGCGCTCCCTCAGCACTGACCCTCCGACAGTGCGGCACTCCCTCAGCACTGACCCTCCGACAGTGCGGCGCTCCCTCAGCACTGACCCTCCGACAGTGCGGCGCTCCCTCAGCACTGACCCTCCGACAGTGCGGCGCTCCCTCAGCACTGACCCTCCGACAGTGCGGCGCTCCCTCAGCACTGACCCTCCGACAGTGCGGCGCTCCCTCAGCACTGACCCTCCGACAGTGCGGCGCTCCCTCAGCACTGACCCTCCGACAGTGCGGCGCTCCCTCAGCACTGACCCTCCGACAGTGCGGCGCTCCCTCAGCACTGACCCTCCGACAGTGCGGCTCCCTCAGCACTGACCCTCCGACAGTGCGGCGCTCCCTCAGCACTGACCCTCCGACAGTGCGGCGCTCCCTCAGCACTGACCCTCCGACAGTGCGGCGCTCCCTCAGCACTGACCCTCCGACAGTGCGGCGCTCCCTCAGCACTGACCCTCCGACAGTGCGGCTCCCTCAGCACTGACCCTCCGACAGTGCGGCGCTCCCTCAGCACTGACCCTCCGACAGTGCGGCGCTCCCTCAGCACTGACCCTCCGACAGTGCGGCGCTCCCTCAGCACTGACCCTCCGACAGTGCGGCGCTCCCTCAGCACTGACCCCCGACAGTGCGGCTCCCTCAGCACTGACCCTCCGACAGTGCGGCGCTCCCTCAGCACTGACCCTCCGACAGTGCGGCGCTCCCTCAGCACTGACCCTCCGACAGTGCGGCGCTCCCTCAGCACTGACCCTCCGACAGTGCGGCTCTCCCTCAGCACTGACCCTCCGACAGTGCGGCGCTCCCTCAGCACTGACCCTCCGACAGTGCGGCGCTCCCTCAGCACTGACCCTCCGACAGTGCGGCGCTCCCTCAGCACTGACCCTCCGACAGTGCGGCGCTCCCTCAGCACTGACCCTCCGACAGTGCGGCGCTCCCTCAGCACTGACCCTCCGACAGTGCGGCGCTCCCTCAGCACTGACCCTCCGACAGTGCGGCGCTCCCTCAGCACTGACCCTCCGACAGTGCGGCGCTCCCTCAGCACTGACCCTCCGACAGTGCGGCGCTCCCTCAGCACTGACCCTCCGACAGTGCGGCGCTCCCTCAGCACTGACCCTCCGACAGTGCGGCACTCCCTCAGCACTGACCCTCCGACAGTGCGGCGCTCCCTCAGCACTGACCCTCCGACAGTGCGGCGCTCCCTCAGCACTGACCCTCCGACAGTGCGGCGCTCCCTCAGCACTGACCCTCCGACAGTGCGGCACTCCCTCAGCACTGACCCTCCGACAGTGCGGCACTCCCTCAGCACTGACCCTCCGACAGTGCGGCGCTCCCTCAGCACTGACCCTCCGACAGTGCGGCGCTCCCTCAGCACTGACCCTCCGACAGTGCGGCGCTCCCTCAGCACTGACCCTCCGACAGTGCGGCTCCCTCAGCACTGACCCTCCGACAGTGCGGCGCTCCCTCAGCACTGACCCTCCGACAGTGCGGCGCTCCCTCAGCACTGACCCTCCGACAGTGCGGCGCTCCCTCAGCACTGACCCTCCGACAGTGCGGCACTCCCTCAGCACTGACCCTCCGACAGTGCGGCGCTCCCTCAGCACTGACCCTCCGACAGTGCGGCGCTCCCTCAGCACTGACCCTCCGACAGTGCGGCGCTCCCTCAGCACTGACCCTCCGACAGTGCGGCGCTCCCTCAGCACTGACCCTCCGACAGTGCGGCGCTCCCTCAGCACTGACCCTCCGACAGTGCGGCGCTCCCTCAGCACTGACCCTCCGACAGTGCGGCGCTCCCTCAGCACTGACCCTCCGACAGTGCGGCACTCCCTCAGCACTGACCCTCCGACAGTGCGGCGCTCCCTCAGCACTGACCCTCCGACAGTGCGGCGCTCCCTCAGCACTGACCCTCCGACAGTGCGGCGCTCCCTCAGCACTGACCCTCCGACAGTGCGGCGCTCCCTCAGCACTGACCCTCCGACAGTGCGGCACTCCCTCAGCACTGACCCTCCGACAGTGCGGCGCTCCCTCAGCACTGACCCTCCGACAGTGCGGCACTCCCTCAGCACTGACCCTCCGACAGTGCGGCGCTCCCTCAGCACTGACCCTCCGACAGTGCGGCGCTCCCTCAGCACTGACCCTCCGACAGTGCGGCACTCCCTCAGCACTGACCCTCCGACAGTGCGGCGCTCCCTCAGCACTGACCCTCCGACAGTGCGGCGCTCCCTCAGCACTGACCCTCCGACAGTGCGGCGCTCCCTCAGCACTGACCCTCCGACAGTGCGGCGCTCCCTCAGCACTGACCCTCCGACAGTGCGGCGCTCCCTCAGCACTGACCCTCCGACAGTGCGGCGCTCCCTCAGCACTGACCCTCCGACAGTGCGGCGCTCCCTCAGCACTGACCCTCCGACAGTGCGGCGCTCCCTCAGCACTGACCCTCCGACAGTGCGGCGCTCCCTCAGCACTGACCCTCCGACAGTGCGGCGCTCCCTCAGCACTGACCCTCCGACAGTGCGGCACTCCCTCAGCACTGACCCTCCGACAGTGCGGCGCTCCCTCAGCACTGACCCTCCGACAGTGCGGCGCTCCCTCAGCACTGACCCTCCGACAGTGCGGCGCTCCCTCAGCACTGACCCTCCGACAGTGCGGCGCTCCCTCAGCACTGACCCTCCGACAGTGCGGCGCTCCCTCAGCACTGACCCTCCGACAGTGCGGCGCTCCCTCAGCACTGACCCTCCGACAGTGCGGCGCTCCCTCAGCACTGACCCTCCGACAGTGCGGCGCTCCCTCAGCACTGACCCTCCGACAGTGCGGCACTCCCTCAGCACTGACCCTCCGACAGTGCGGCGCTCCCTCAGCACTGACCCTCCGACAGTGCGGCACTCCCTCAGCACTGACCCTCCGACAGTGCGGCGCTCCCTCAGCACTGACCCTCCGACAGTGCGGCGCTCCCTCAGCACTGACCCTCCGACAGTGCGGCGCTCCCTCAGCACTGACCCTCCGACAGTGCGGCGCTCCCTCAGCACTGACCCTCCGACAGTGCGGCGCTCCCTCAGCACTGACCCTCCGACAGTGCGGCGCTCCCTCAGCACTGACCCTCCGACAGTGCGGCGCTCCCTCAGCACTGACCCTCCGACAGTGCGGCTCCCTCAGCACTGACCCTCCGACAGTGCGGCGCTCCCTCAGCACTGACCCTCCGACAGTGCGGCGCTCCCTCAGCACTGACCCTCCGACAGTGCGGCACTCCCTCAGCACTGACCCTCCGACAGTGCGGCTCCCTCAGCACTGACCCTCCGACAGTGCGGCGCTCCCTCAGCACTGACCCTCCGACAGTGCGGCACTCCCTCAGCACTGACCCTCCGACAGTGCGGCACTCCCTCAGCACTGACCCTCCGACAGTGCGGCGCTCCCTCAGCACTGACCCTCCGACAGTGCGGCGCTCCCTCAGCACTGACCCTCCGACAGTGCGGCGCTCCCTCAGCACTGACCCTCCGACAGTGCGGCGCTCCCTCAGCACTGACCCTCCGACAGTGCGGCGCTCCCTCAGCACTGACCCTCCGACAGTGCGGCACTCCCTCAGCACTGACCCTCCGACAGTGCGGCGCTCCCTCAGCACTGACCCTCCGACAGTGCGGCGCTCCCTCAGCACTGACCCTCCGACAGTGCGGCGCTCCCTCAGCACTGACCCTCCGACAGTGCGGCGCTCCCTCAGCACTGACCCTCCGACAGTGCGGCGCTCCCTCAGCACTGACCCTCCGACAGTGCGGCGCTCCCTCAGCACTGACCCTCCGACAGTGCGGCGCTCCCTCAGCACTGACCCTCCGACAGTGCGGCGCTCCCTCAGCACTGACCCTCCGACAGTGCGGCGCTCCCTCAGCACTGACCCTCCGACAGTGCGGCGCTCCCTCAGCACTGACCCTCCGACAGTGCGGCACTCCCTCAGCACTGACCGTCCGACAGTGCGGCGCTCCCTCAGCACTGACCCTCCGACTTGCGGCACTCCCTCAGCACTGACCCTCCGACAGTGCGGCACTCCCTCAGCACTGACCCTCCGACAGTGCGGCGCTCCCTCAGCACTGACCATCGGACAGTGCGGCGCTCCCTCAGCACTGACCCTCCGACAGTGCGGCACTCCCTCAGCACTGACCCTCCGACAGTGCGGCGCTCAATCAGCACTGACCCTCCGACAGTGCGGCGCTCCCTCAGCACTGACCCTCCGACAGTGCGGCGCTCCCTCAGCACTGACCCTCCGACAGTGCGGCGCTCCCTCAGCACTGACCCTCCGACAGTGCGGCGCTCCCTCAGCACTGACCCTCCGACAGTGCGGCGCTCCCTCAGCACTGACCCTCCGACAGTGCGGCGCTCCCTCAGCACTGACCCTCCGACAGTGCGGCTCTCCCTCAGCACTGACCCTCCGACAGTGCGGCGCTCCCTCAGCACTGACCCTCCGACAGTGCGGCGCTCCCTCAACACTGACCCTCCGACAGTGCGGCACTCCCTCAGCACTGACCCTCCGACAGTGCGGCGCTCCCTCAGCACTGACCCTCCGACAGTGCGGCGCTCCCTCAGCACTGACCCTCCGACAGTGCGGCGCTCCCTCAGCACTGACCCTCCGACAGTGCGGCGCTCCCTCAGCACTGACCCTCCGACAGTGCGGCGCTCCCTCAGCACTGACCCTCCGACAGTGCGGCGCTCCCTCAGCACTGACCCTCCGACAGTGCGGCGCTCCCTCAGCACTGACCCTCCGACAGTGCGGCGCTCCCTCAGCACTGACCCTCCGACAGTGCGGCACTCCCTCAGCACTGACCCTCCGACAGTGCGGCGCTCCCTCAGCACTGACCCTCCGACAGTGCGGCGCTCCCTCAGCACTGACCCTCCGACAGTGCGGCGCTCCCTCAGCACTGACCCTCCGACAGTGCGGCGCTCCCTCAGCACTGACCCTCCGACAGTGCGGCGCTCCCTCAGCACTGACCCTCCGACAGTGCGGCGCTCCCTCAGCACTGACCCTCCGACAGTGCGGCGCTCCCTCAGCACTGACCCTCCGACAGTGCGGCACTCCCTCAGCACTGACCCTCCGACAGTGCGGCGCTCCCTCAGCACTGACCCTCCGACAGTGCGGCGCTCCCTCAGCACTGACCCTCCGACAGTGCGGCGCTCCCTCAGCACTGACCCTCCGACAGTGCGGCACTCCCTCAGCACTGACCCTCCGACAGTGCGGCGCTCCCTCAGCACTGACCCTCCGACAGTGCGGCGCTCCCTCAGCACTGACCCTCCGACAGTGCGGCACTCCCTCAGCACTGACCCTCCGACAGTGCGGCACTCCCTCAGCACTGACCCTCCGACAGTGCGGCGCTCCCTCAGCACTGACCCTCCGACAGTGCGGCACTCCCTCAGCACTGACCCTCCGACAGTGCGGCACTCCCTCAGCACTGACCCTCCGACAGTGCGGCACTCCCTCAGCACTGACCCTCCGACAGTGCGGCGCTCCCTCAGCACTGACCCTCCGACAGTGCGGCGCTCCCTCAGCACTGACCCTCCGACAGTGCGGCGCTCCCTCAGCACTGACCCTCCGACAGTGCGGCGCTCCCTCAGCACTGACCCTCCGACAGTGCGGCACTCCCTCAGCACTGACCCTCCGACAGTGCGGCGCTCCCTCAGCACTGACCCTCCGACAGTGCGGCGCTCCCTCAGCACTGACCCTCCGACAGTGCGGCTCCCTCAGCACTGACCCTCCGACAGTGCGGCGCTCCCTCAGCACTGACCCTCCGACAGTGCGGCACTCCCTCAGCACTGACCCTCCGACAGTGCGGCGCTCCCTCAGCACTGACCCTCCGACAGTGCGGCGCTCCCTCAGCACTGACCCTCCGACAGTGCGGCGCTCCCTCAGCACTGACCCTCCGACAGTGCGGCGCTCCCTCAGCACTGACCCTCCGACAGTGCGGCGCTCCCTCAGCACTGACCCTCCGACAGTGCGGCGCTCCCTCAGCACTGACCCTCCGACAGTGCGGCGCTCCCTCAGCACTGACCCTCCGACAGTGCGGCGCTCCCTCAGCACTGACCCTCCGACAGTGCGGCGCTCCCTCAGCACTGACCCTCCGACAGTGCGGCACTCCCTCAGCACTGACCCTCCGACAGTGCGGCACTCCCTCAGCACTGACCCTCCGACAGTGCGGCGCTCCCTCAGCACTGACCCTCCGACAGTGCGGCGCTCCCTCAGCACTGACCCTCCGACAGTGCGGCGCTCCCTCAGCACTGACCCTCCGACAGTGCGGCGCTCCCTCAGCACTGACCCTCCGACAGTGCGGCGCTCCCTCAGCACTGACCCTCCGACAGTGCGGCGCTCCCTCAGCACTGACCCTCCGACAGTGCGGCGCTCCCTCAGCACTGACCCTCCGACAGTGCGGCGCTCCCTCAGCACTGACCCTCCGACAGTGCGGCGCTCCCTCAGCACTGACCCTCCGACAGTGCGGCGCTCCCTCAGCACTGACCCTCCGACAGTGCGGCGCTCCCTCAGCACTGACCCTCCGACAGTGCGGCGCTCCCTCAGCACTGACCCTCCGACAGTGCGGCGCTCCCTCAGCACTGACCCTCCGACAGTGCGGCGCTCCCTCAGCACTGACCCTCCGACAGTGCGGCGCTCCCTCAGCACTGACCCTCCGACAGTGCGGCGCTCCCTCAGCACTGACCCTCCGACAGTGCGGCGCTCCCTCAGCACTGACCCTCCGACAGTGCGGCGCTCCCTCAGCACTGACCCTCCGACAGTGCGGCGCTCCCTCAGCACTGACCCTCCGACAGTGCGGCGCTCCCTCAGCACTGACCCTCCGACAGTGCGGCGCTCCCTCAGCACTGACCCTCCGACAGTGCGGCACTCCCTCAGCACTGACCCTCCGACAGTGCGGCGCTCCCTCAGCACTGACCCTCCGACAGTGCGGCGCTCCCTCAGCACTGACCCTCCGACAGTGCGGCGCTCCCTCAGCACTGACCCTCCGACAGTGCGGCGCTCCCTCAGCACTGACCCTCCGACAGTGCGGCGCTCCCTCAGCACTGACCCTCCGACAGTGCGGCGCTCCCTCAGCACTGACCCTCCGACAGTGCGGCGCTCCCTCAGCACTGACCCTCCGACAGTGCGGCGCTCCCTCAGCACTGACCCTCCGACAGTGCGGCGCTCCCTCAGCACTGACCCTCCGACAGTGCGGCGCTCCCTCAGCACTGACCCTCCGACAGTGCGGCGCTCCCTCAGCACTGACCCTCCGACAGTGCGGCGCTCCCTCAGCACTGACCCTCCGACAGTGCGGCACTCCCTCAGCACTGACCCTCCGACAGTGCGGCGCTCCCTCAGCACTGACCCTCCGACAGTGCGGCACTCCCTCAGCACTGACCCTCCGACAGTGCGGCGCTCCCTCAGCACTGACCCTCCGACAGTGCGGCACTCCCTCAGCACTGACCCTCCGACAGTGCGGCGCTCCCTCAGCACTGACCCTCCGACAGTGCGGCACTCCCTCAGCACTGACCCTCCGACAGTGCGGCACTCCCTCAGCACTGACCCTCCGACAGTGCGGCTCCCTCAGCACTGACCCTCCGACAGTGCGGCGCTCCCTCAGCACTGACCCTCCGACAGTGCGGCGCTCCCTCAGCACTGACCCTCCGACAGTGCGGCACTCCCTCAGCACTGACCCTCCGACAGTGCGGCACTCCCTCAGCACTGACCCTCCGACAGTGCGGCACTCCCTCAGCACTGACCCTCCGACAGTGCGGCGCTCCCTCAGCACTGACCCTCCGACAGTGCGGCGCTCCCTCAGCACTGACCCTCCGACAGTGCGGCGCTCCCTCACCACTGACCCTCCGACAGTGCGGCACTCCCTCAGCACTGACCCTCCGACAGTGCGGCGCTCCCTCATCACTGACCCTCCGACAGTGCGGCACTCCCTCAGCACTGACCCTCCGACAGTGCGGCGCTCCCTCAGCACTGACCCTCCGACAGTGCGGCGCTCCCTCAGCACTGACCCTCCGACAGTGCGGCGCTCCCTCAGCACTGACCCTCCGACAGTGCGGCACTCCCTCAGCACTGACCCTCCGACAGTGCGGCGCTCCCTCAGCACTGACCCTCCGACAGTGCGGCGCTCCCTCAGCACTGACCCTCCGACAGTGCGGCGCTCCCTCAGCACTGACCCTCCGACAGTGCGGCACTCCCTCAGCACTGACCCTCCGACAGTGCGGCGCTCCCTCAGCACTGACCCTCCGACAGTGCGGCGCTCCCTCAGCACTGACCCTCCGACAGTGCGGCGCTCCCTCAGCACTGACCCTCCGACAGTGCGGCGCTCCCTCAGCACTGACCCTCCGACAGTGCGGCGCTCCCTCAGCACTGACCCTCCGACAGTGCGGCGCTCCCTCAGCACTGACCCTCCGACAGTGCGGCACTCCCTCAGCACTGACCCTCCGACAGTGCGGCGCTCCCTCAGCACTGACCCTCCGACAGTGCGGCGCTCCCTCAGCACTGACCCTCCGACAGTGCGGCACTCCCTCAGCACTGACCCTCCGACAGTGCGGCGCTCCCTCAGCACTGACCCTCCGACAGTGCGGCGCTCCCTCAGCACTGACCCTCCGACAGTGCGGCGCTCCCTCAGCACTGACCCTCCGACAGTGCGGCGCTCCCTCAGCACTGACCCTCCGACAGTGCGGCGCTCCCTCAGCACTGACCCTCCGACAGTGCGGCGCTCCCTCAGCACTGACCCTCCGACAGTGCGGCGCTCCCTCAGCACTGACCCTCCGACAGTGCGGCACTCCCTCAGCACTGACCCTCCGACAGTGCGGCGCTCCCTCAGCACTGACCCTCCGACAGTGCGGCTCTCCCTCAGCACTGACCCTCCGACAGTGCGGCGCTCCCTCAGCACTGACCCTCCGACAGTGCGGCGCTCCCTCAGCACTGACCCTCCGACAGTGCGGCTCTCCCTCAGCACTGACCCTCCGACAGTGCGGCGCTCCCTCAGCACTGACCCTCCGACAGTGCGGCGCTCCCTCAGCACTGACCCTCCGACAGTGCGGCGCTCCCTCAGCACTGACCCTCCGACAGTGCGGCGCTCCCTCAGCACTGACCCTCCGACAGTGCGGCACTCCCTCAGCACTGACCCTCCGACAGTGCGGCGCTCCCTCAGCACTGACCCTCCGACAGTGCGGCGCTCCCTCAGCACTGACCCTCCGACAGTGCGGCTCCCTCAGCACTGACCCTCCGACAGTGCGGCGCTCCCTCAGCACTGACCCTCCGACAGTGCGGCGCTCCCTCAGCACTGACCCTCCGACAGTGCGGCGCTCCCTCAGCACTGACCCTCCGACAGTGCGGCGCTCCCTCAGCACTGACCCTCCGACAGTGCGGCGCTCCCTCAGCACTGACCCTCCGACAGTGCGGCGCTCCCTCAGCACTGACCCTCCGACAGTGCGGCTCTCCCTCAGCACTGACCCTCCGACAGTGCGGCGCTCCCTCAGCACTGACCCTCCGACAGTGCGGCGCTCCCTCAGCACTGACCCTCCGACAGTGCGGCACTCCCTCAGCACTGACCCTCCGACAGTGCGGCGCTCCCTCAGCACTGACCCTCCGACAGTGCGGCTCCCTCAGCACTGACCCTCCGACAGTGCGGCGCTCCCTCAGCACTGACCCTCCGACAGTGCGGCGCTCCCTCAGCACTGACCCTCCGACAGTGCGGCGCTCCCTCAGCACTGACCCTCCGACAGTGCGGCGCTCCCTCAGCACTGACCCTCCGACAGTGCGGCGCTCCCTCAGCACTGACCCTCCGACAGTGCGGCACTCCCTCAGCACTGACCCTCCGACAGTGCGGCGCTCCCTCAGCACTGACCCTCCGACAGTGCGGCGCTCCCTCAGCACTGACCCTCCGACAGTGCGGCGCTCCCTCAGCACTGACCCTCCGACAGTGCGGCTCTCCCTCAGCACTGACCCTCCGACAGTGCGGCGCTCCCTCAGCACTGACCCTCCGACAGTGCGGCACTCCCTCAGCACTGACCCTCCGACAGTGCGGCGCTCCCTCAGCACTGACCCTCCGACAGTGCGGCGCTCCCTCAGCACTGACCCTCTGACAGTGCGGCACTCCCTCAGCACTGACCGTCCAACAGTGCGGCGCTCCCTCTACACTGACCCTCCGACAGTGCGGCACTCCCTCAGCACTGACCCTCCAACAGTGCGGCGCTCCCTCAGCACTGACCCTCCGACAGTGCGGCGCTCCCTCAGCACTGACCCTCCGACAGTGCGGCACTCCCTCAGCACTGACCCTCCGACAGTGCGGCGCTCCCTCAGCACTGACCCTCCGACAGTGCGGCGCTCCCTCAGCACTGACCCTCCGACAGTGCGGCGCTCCCTCAGCACTGACCCTCCGACAGTGCGGCGCTCCCTCAGCACTGACCCTCCGACAGTGCGGCTCTCCCTCAGCACTGACCCTCCGACAGTGCGGCACTCCCTCAGCACTGACCCTCCGACAGTGCGGCGCTCCCTCAGCACTGACCCTCCGACAGTGCGGCACTCCCTCAGCACTGACCCTCCGACAGTGCGGCACTCCCTCAGCACTGACCCTCCGACAGTGCGGCGCTCCCTCAGCACTGACCCTCCGACAGTGCGGCGCTCCCTCAGCACTGACCCTCCGACAGTGCGGCGCTCCCTCAGCACTGACCCTCCGACAGTGCGGCACTCCCTCAGCACTGACCCTCCGACAGTGCGGCGCTCCCTCAGCACTGACCCTCCGACAGTGCGGCGCTCCCTCAGCACTGACCCTCCGACAGTGCGGCGCTCCCTCAGCACTGACCCTCCGACAGTGCGGCGCTCCCTCAGCACTGACCCTCCGACAGTGCGGCGCTCCCTCAGCACTGACCCTCCGACAGTGCGGCGCTCCCTCAGCACTGACCCTCCGACAGTGCGGCGCTCCCTCAGCACTGACCCTCCGACAGTGCGGCGCTCCCTCAGCACTGACCCTCCGACAGTGCGGCTCTCCCTCAGCACTGACCCTCCGACAGTGCGGCGCTCCCTCAGCACTGACCCTCCGACAGTGCGGCGCTCCCTCAGCACTGACCCTCCGACAGTGCGGCGCTCCCTCAGCACTGACCCTCCGACAGTGCGGCGCTCCCTCAGCACTGACCCTCCGACAGTGCGGCGCTCCCTCAGCACTGACCCTCCGACAGTGCGGCGCTCCCTCAGCACTGACCCTCCGACAGTGCGGCGCTCCCTCAGCACTGACCCTCCGACAGTGCGGCGCTCCCTCAGCACTGACCCTCCGACAGTGCGGCGCTCCCTCAGCACTGACCCTCCGACAGTGCGGCGCTCCCTCAGCACTGACCCTCCGACAGTGCGGCGCTCCCTCAGCACTGACCCTCCGACAGTGCGGCGCTCCCTCAGCACTGACCCTCCGACAGTGTGGCTCTCCCTCAGCACTGACCCTCCGACAGTGCGGCGCTCCCTCAGCACTGACCCTCCGACAGTGCGGCTCTCCCTCAGCACTGACCCTCCGACAGTGCGGCTCTCCCTCAGCACTGACCCTCCGACAGTGCGGAACTCCCTCAGCACTGACCCTCCGACAGTGCGGCGCTCCCTCAGCACTGACCCTCCGACAGTGCGGCGCTCCCTCAGCACTGACCCTCCGACAGTGCGGCGCTCCCTCAGCACTGACCCTCCGACAGTGCGGCACTCCCTCAGCACTGACCCTCCGACAGTGCGGCGCTCCCTCAGCACTGACCCTCCGACAGTGCGGCACTCCCTCAGCACTGACCCTCCGACAGTGCGGCGCTCCCTCAGCACTGACCCTCCGACAGTGCGGCGCTCCCTCAGCACTGACCCTCCGACAGTGCGGCGCTCCCTCAGCACTGACCCTCCGACAGTGCGGCACTCCCTCAGCACTGACCCTCCGACAGTGCGGCGCTCCCTCAGCACTGACCCTCCGACAGTGCGGCACTCCCTCAGCACTGACCCTCCGACAGTGCGGCGCTCCCTCAGCACTGACCCTCCGACAGTGCGGCGCTCCCTCAGCACTGACCCTCCGACAGTGCGGCGCTCCCTCAGCACTGACCCTCCGACAGTGCGGCGCTCCCTCAGCACTGACCCTCCGACAGTGCGGCACTCCCTCAGCACTGACCCTCCGACAGTGCGGCGCTCCCTCAGCACTGACCCTCCGACAGTGCGGCGCTCCCTCAGCACTGACCCTCCGACAGTGCGGCGCTCCCTCAGCACTGACCCTCCGACAGTGCGGCGCTCCCTCAGCACTGACCCTCCGACAGTGCGGCGCTCCCTCAGCACTGACCCTCCGACAGTGCGGCGCTCCCTCAGCACTGACCCTCCGACAGTGCGGCGCTCCCTCAGCACTGACCCTCCGACAGTGCGGCGCTCCCTCAGCACTGACCCTCCGACAGTGCGGCGCTCCCTCAGCACTGACCCTCCGACAGTGCGGCGCTCCCTCAGCACTGACCCTCCGACAGTGCGGCGCTCCCTCAGCACTGACCCTCCGACAGTGCGGCGCTCCCTCAGCACTGACCCTCCGACAGTGCGGCACTCCCTCAGCACTGACCCTCCGACAGTGCGGCGCTCCCTCAGCACTGACCCTCCGACAGTGCGGCGCTCCCTCAGCACTGACCCTCCGACAGTGCGGCGCTCCCTCAGCACTGACCCTCCGACAGTGCGGCGCTCCCTCAGCACTGACCCTCCGACAGTGCGGCGCTCCCTCAGCACTGACCCTCCGACAGTGCGGCGCTCCCTCAGCACTGACCCTCCGACAGTGCGGCGCTCCCTCAGCACTGACCCTCCGACAGTGCGGCGCTCCCTCAGCACTGACCCTCCGACAGTGCGGCGCTCCCTCAGCACTGACCCTCCGACAGTGCGGCGCTCCCTCAGCACTGACCCTCCGACAGTGCGGCACTCCCTCAGCACTGACCCTCCGACAGTGCGGCACTCCCTCAGCACTGACCCTCCGACAGTGCGGCTCTCCCTCAGCACTGACCCTCCGACAGTGCGGCGCTCCCTCAGCACTGACCCTCCGACAGTGCGGCACTCCCTCAGCACTGACCCTCCGACAGTGCGGCTCCCTCAGCACTGACCCTCCGACAGTGCGGCGCTCC
The DNA here is from genome assembly GCF_017639515.1 of Carcharodon carcharias. Classification (NCBI taxonomy): domain Eukaryota; kingdom Metazoa; phylum Chordata; class Chondrichthyes; order Lamniformes; family Lamnidae; genus Carcharodon; species Carcharodon carcharias. Next base: position 194,131 of record NW_024470881.1, read on the forward strand.
CTCAGCACTGACCCTCCGACAGTGCGGCGCTCCCTCAGCACTGACCCTCCGACAGTGCGGCACTCCCTCAGCACTGACCCTCCGACAGTGCGGCGCTCCCTCAGCACTGACCCTCCGACAGTGCGGCGCTCCCTCAGCACTGACCCTCCGACAGTGCGGCGCTCCCTCAGCACTGACCCTCCGACAGTGCGGCACTCCCTCAGCACTGACCCTCCGACAGTGCGGCGCTCCCTCAGCACTGACCCTCCGACAGTGCGGCGCTCCCTCAGCACTGACCCTCCGACAGTGCGGCGCTCCCTCAGCACTGACCCTCCGACAGTGCGGCGCTCCCTCAGCACTGACCCTCCGACAGTGCGGCGCTCCCTCAGCACTGACCCTCCGACAGTGCGGCGCTCCCTCAGCACTGACCCTCCGACAGTGCGGCGCTCCCTCAGCACTGACCCTCCGACAGTGCGGCGCTCCCTCAGCACTGACCCTCCGACAGTGCGGCTCTCCCTCAGCACTGACCCTCCGACAGTGCGGCGCTCCCTCAGCACTGACCCTCCGACAGTGCGGCGCTCCCTCAGCACTGACCCTCCGACAGTGCGGCGCTCCCTCAGCACTGACCCTCCGACAGTGCGGCGCTCCCTCAGCACTGACCCTCCGACAGTGCGGCGCTCCCTCAGCACTGACCCTCCGACAGTGCGGCTCTCCCTCAGCACTGACCCTCCGACAGTGCCGGCTCTCCCTCAGCACTAACCCTCCGACAGTGCGGCGCTCCCTCAGCATTGACCCTCTGACAGTGCGGCTCTCCCTCTGCACTGACCCTCCGACAGTGCGGCGCTCCCTCAGCACTGACCCTCCGACAGTGCGGCGCTCCCTCAGCACTGACCCTCCGACAGTGCGGCTCCCTCAGCACTGACCCTCCGACAGTGCGGCGCTCCCTCAGCACTGACCCTCCGACAGTGCGGCGCTCCCTCAGCACTGACCCTCCGACAGTGCGGCACTCCCTCAGCACTGACCCTCCGACAGTGCGGCGCTCCCTCAGCACTGACCCTCCGACAGTGCGGCTCTCCCTCAGCACTGACCCTCCGACAGTGCGGCCTCCCTCAGCACTGACCCTCCGACAGTGCGGCGCTCCCTCAGCACTGACCCTCCGACAGTGCGGCACTCCCTCAGCACTGACCCTCCGACAGTGCGGCTCTCCCTCAGCACTGACCCTCCGACAGTGCGGCGCTCCCTCAGCACTGACCCTCCGACAGTGCGGCTCTCCCTCATCACTGACCCTCTGACAGTGCAGCGCTCCCTCAGCACTGACCCTCCGACAGTGCGGCGCTCCCTCAGCACTGACCCTCCGACAGTGCGGCGCTCCCTCAGCACTGACCCTCCGACAGTGCGGCGCTCCCTCAGCACTGACCCTCCGACAGTGCGGCTCTCCCTCAGCACTGACCCTCCGACAGTGCGGCTCCCTCAGCACTGACCCTCCGACAGTGCGGCACTCCCTCAGCACTGACCCTCCGACAGTGCGGCGCTCCCTCAGCACTGACCCTCCGACAGTGCGGCGCTCCCTCAGCACTGACCCTCCGACAGTGCGGCGCTCCCTCAGCACTGACCCTCCGACAGTGCGGCGCTCCCTCAGCACTGACCCTCCGACAGTGCGGCGCTCCCTCAGCACTGACCCTCCGACAGTGCGGCGCTCCCTCAGCACTGACCCTCCGACAGTGCGGCGCTCCCTCAGCACTGACCCTCCGACAGTGCGGCGCTCCCTCAGCACTGACCCTCCGACAGTGCGGCGCTCCCTCAGCACTGACCCTCCGACAGTGCGGCTCCCTCAGCACTGACCCTCCGACAGTGCGGCGCTCCCTCAGCACTGACCCTCCGACAGTGCGGCGCTCCCTCAGCACTGACCCTCCGACAGTGCGGCGCTCCCTCAGCACTGACCCTCCGACAGTGCGGCGCTCCCTCAGCACTGACCCTCCGACAGTGCGGCGCTCCCTCAGCACTGACCCTCCGACAGTGCGGCGCTCCCTCAGCACTGACCCTCCGACAGTGCGGCGCTCCCTCAGCACTGACCCTCCGACAGTGCGGCGCTCCCTCAGCACTGACCCTCCGACAGTGCGGCACTCCCTCAGCACTGACCCTCCGACAGTGCGGCGCTCCCTCAGCACTGACCCTCCGACAGTGCGGCGCTCCCTCAGCACTGACCCTCCGACAGTGCGGCACTCCCTCAGCACTGACCCTCCGACAGTGCGGCGCTCCCTCAGCACTGACCCTCCGACAGTGCGGCGCTCCCTCAGCACTGACCCTCCGACAGTGCGGCGCTCCCTCAGCACTGACCCTCCGACAGTGCGGCGCTCCCTCAGCACTGACCCTCCGACAGTGCGGCGCTCCCTCAGCACTGACCCTCCGACAGTGCGGCGCTCCCTCAGCACTGACCCTCCGACAGTGCGGCGCTCCCTCAGCACTGACCCTCCGACAGTGCGGCACTCCCTCAGCACTGACCCTCCGACAGTGCGGCGCTCCCTCAGCACTGACCCTCCGACAGTGCGGCGCTCCCTCAGCACTGACCCTCCGACAGTGCGGCGCTCCCTCAGCACTGACCCTCCGACAGTGCGGCGCTCCCTCAGCACTGACCCTCCGACAGTGCGGCTCTCCCTCAGCACTGACCCTCCGACAGTGCGGCGCTCCCTCAGCACTGACCCTCCGACAGTGCGGCGCTCCCTCAGCACTGACCCTCCGACAGTGCGGCACTCCCTCAGCACTGACCCTCCGACAGTGCGGCACTCCCTCAGCACTGACCCTCCGACAGTGCGGCTCTCCCTCAGCACTGACCCTCCGACAGTGCGGCGCTCCCTCAGCACTGACCCTCCGACAGTGCGGCACTCCCTCAGCACTGACCCTCCGACAGTGCGGCACTCCCTCAGCACTGACCCTCCGACAGTGCGGCGCTCCCTCAGCACTGACCCTCCGACAGTGCGGCGCTCCCTCAGCACTGACCCTCCGACAGTGCGGCTCCCTCAGCACTGACCCTCCGACAGTGCGGCACTCCCTCAGCACTGACCCTCCGACAGTGCGGCGCTCCCTCAGCACTGACCCTCCGACAGTGCGGCGCTCCCTCAGCACTGACCCTCCGACAGTGCGGCGCTCCCTCAGCACTGACCCTCCGACAGTGCGGCGCTCCCTCAGCACTGACCCTCCGACAGTGCGGCGCTCCCTCAGCACTGACCCTCCGACAGTGCGGCGCTCCCTCAGCACTGACCCTCCGACAGTGCGGCGCTCCCTCAGCACTGACCCTCCGACAGTGCGGCTCCCTCAGCACTGACCCTCCGACAGTGCGGCGCTCCCTCAGCACTGACCCTCCGACAGTGCGGCGCTCCCTCAGCACTGACCCTCCGACAGTGCGGCGCTCCCTCAGCACTGACCCTCCGACAGTGCGGCGCTCCCTCAGCACTGACCCTCCGACAGTGCGGCGCTCCCTCAGCACTGACCCTCCGACAGTGCGGCGCTCCCTCAGCACTGACCCTCCGACAGTGCGGCACTGCCTCAGCACTGACCCTCCGACAGTGCGGCTCTCCCTCAGCACTGACCCTCCGTCAGTGCAGCGCTCACTCAGCGCTGACCCTCCCACAGTGCGGCACTCCCTCGGCACTGACCCTCCGACAGTGCGGCACTCCCTCAGCACTGACCCTCCGACAGTGCGGCTCCCCCTCAGCACTGACCCTCTGACAGTGCGGCGCTCCCTCAGCACTGACCCTCCGACAGTGCGGCACTCCCTCAGCACTGACCCTCCGACAGTGCGGCGCTCCCTCAGCACTGACCCTCCGACAGTGCGGCGCTCCCTCAGCACTGACCCTCCGACAGTGCGGCTCTCCCTCAGCACTGACCCTCCGACAGTGCGGCGCTCCCTCAGCACTGACCCTCCGACAGTGCGGCGCTCCCTCAGCACTGACCCTCCGACAGTGCGGCGCTCCCTCAGCACTGACCCTCCGACAGTGCGGCGCTCCCTCAGCACTGACCCTCCGACAGTGCGGCGCTCCCTCAGCACTGACCCTCCGACAGTGCGGCGCTCCCTCAGCACTGACCCTCCGACAGTGCGGCGCTCCCTCAGCACTGACCCTCCGACAGTGCGGCGCTCCCTCAGCACTGACCCTCCGACAGTGCGGCTCTCCCTCAGCACTGACCCTCCGACAGTGCGGCGCTCCCTCAGCACTGACCCTCCGACAGTGCGGCGCTCCCTCAGCACTGACCCTCCGACAGTGCGGCGCTCCCTCAGCACTGACCCTCCGACAGTGCGGCGCTCCCTCAGCACTGACCCTCCGACAGTGCGGCGCTCCCTCAGCACTGACCCTCCGACAGTGCGGCGCTCCCTCAGCACTGACCCTCCGACAGTGCGGCTCTCCCTCAGCACTGACCCTCCGACAGTGCGGCGCTCCCTCAGCACTGACCCTCCGACAGTGCGGCGCTCCCTCAGCACTGACCCTCCGACAGTGCGGCGCTCCCTCAGCACTGACCCTCCGACAGTGCGGCGCTCCCTCAGCACTGACCCTCCGACAGTGCGGCTCTCCCTCAGCACTGACCCTCCGACAGTGCGGCGCTCCCTCAGCACTGACCCTCCGACAGTGCGGCGCTCCCTCAGCACTGACCCTCCGACAGTGCGGCACTCCCTCAGCACTGACCCTCCGACAGTGCGGCACTCCCTCAGCACTGACCCTCCGACAGTGCGGCCTCCCTCAGCACTGACCCTCCGACAGTGCGGCGCTCCCTCAGCACTGACCCTCCGACAGTGCGGCGCTCCCTCAGCACTGACCCTCCGACAGTGCGGCGCTCCCTCAGCACTGACCCTCCGACAGTGCGGCACTCCCTCAGCACTGACCCTCCGACAGTGCGGCGCTCCCTCAGCGCTGACCCTCCGACAGTGCGGCGCTCCCTCAGCACTGACCCTCCGACAGTGCGGCGCTCCCTCAGCACTGACCCTCCGACAGTGCGGCTCTCCCTCAGCACTGACCCTCCGACAGTGCGGCACTCCCTCAGCGCTGACCCTCCGACAGTGCGGCGCTCCCTCAGCACTGACCCTCCGACAGTGCGGCGCTCCCTCAGCACTGACCCTCCGACAGTGCGGCGCTCCCTCAGCACTGACCCTCCGACAGTGCGGCACTCCCTCAGCACTGACCCTCCGACAGTGCGGCGCTCCCTCAGCACTGACCCTCCGACAGTGCGGCGCTCCCTCAGCACTGACCCTCCGACAGTGCGGCGCTCCCTCAGCACTGACCCTCCGACAGTGCGGCACTCCCTCAGCACTGACCCTCCGACAGTGCGGCGCTCCCTCAGCACTGACCCTCCGACAGTGCGGCGCTCCCTCAGCACTGACCCTCCGACAGTGCGGCGCTCCCTCAGCACTGACCCTCCGACAGTGCGGCGCTCCCTCAGCACTGACCCTCCGACAGTGCGGCGCTCCCTCAGCACTGACCCTCCGACAGTGCGGCGCTCCCTCAGCACTGACCCTCCGACAGTGCGGCGCTCCCTCAGCACTGACCCTCCGACAGTGCGGCTCCCTCAGCACTGACCCTCCGACAGTGCGGCGCTCCCTCAGCACTGACCCTCCGACAGTGCGGCTCCCTCAGCACTGACCCTCCGACAGTGCGGCGCTCCCTCAGCACTGACCCTCCGACAGTGCGGCACTCCCTCAGCACTGACCCTCCGACAGTGCGGCGCTCCCTCAGCACTGACCCTCCGACAGTGCGGCGCTCCCTCAGCACTGACCCTCCGACAGTGCGGCTCTCCCTCAGCACTGACCCTCCGACAGTGCGGCGCTCCCTCAGCACTGACCCTCCGACAGTGCGGCGCTCCCTCAGCACTGACCCTCCGACAGTGCGGCGCTCCCTCAGCACTGACCCTCCGACAGTGCGGCTCTCCCTCAGCACTGACCCTCCGACAGTGCGGCGCTCCCTCAGCACTGACCCTCCGACAGTGCGGCGCTCCCTCAGCACTGACCCTCCGACAGTGCGGCGCTCCCTCAGCACTGACCCTCCGACAGTGCGGCGCTCCCTCAGCACTGACCCTCCGACAGTGCGGCGCTCCCTCAGCACTGACCCTCCGACAGTGCGGCTCTCCCTCAGCACTGACCCTCCGACAGTGCGGCTCTCCCTCAGCACTGACCCTCCGACAGTGCGGCGCTCCCTCAGCACTGACCCTCCGACAGTGCGGCGCTCCCTCAGCACTGACCCTCCGACAGTGCGGCGCTCCCTCAGCACTGACCCTCCGACAGTGCGGCGCTCCCTCAGCACTGACCCTCCGACAGTGCGGCGCTCCCTCAGCACTGACCCTCCGACAGTGCGGCACTCCCTCAGCACTGACCCTCCGACAGTGCGGCACTCCCTCAGCACTGACCCTCAGACAGTGCGGCGCTCCCTCAGCGCTGACCCTCCGACAGTGCGGCGCTCCCTCAGCACTGACCCTCCGACAGTGCGGCACTCCCTCAGCACTGACCCTCCGACAGTGCGGCGCTCCCTCAGCACTGACCCTCCGACAGTGCGGCTCTCCCTCAGCACTGACCCTCCGACAGTGCGGCGCTCCCTCAGCACTGACCCTCCGACAGTGCGGCGCTCCCTCAGCACTGACCCTCCGACAGTGCGGCACTGCCTCAGCACTGACCCTCCGACAGTGCGGCGCTCCCTCAGCACTGACCCTCCGACAGTACGGCACTCCCTCAGTACTGAACCTCTGACAGTGCGGCTCTCCCTCAGCGCTGACCCTCCGGCAGTGCGGCTCTCCCTCAGCACTGATCCTCCGACAGTGCGGCACCCCCTCAGCACTGACCCTCTGACAGGGCGGCGCTCCCTCAGCACTGACCCTCCGACAATGCGGCTCTCCCTCAGCGCTGACGCTCCCATAGTGCGGCTCTCCATCAGCGCTGACCCTCCGACATTGCGGCGCTCCCTCAGCACTGACCCTCCGACTCTGCGGAGCTCCCTCAGCGCTGACTTTCCGACAGTGCGGCTCTCCCTCAGCACTGACCATCCCGACAGTGCAGCGCTCCCTCAGCCCTGACCCTCCGACTCTGTGGAGTTCCCTCAACGCTGACTCTCCGACAGCGCGGCTCTCCCTCAGCACTGAGCCTCCGACAGTGCGGCGCTCCCTCAGCACTGACCCTCCGACAGTCCGGCTGTCCCTCAGCACTGGCCCTCCCGACAGCGTGGCTCTCCATCAGCGCTGACCCTCCGACAGTGCGGCTCTCCCTCAGCACTGACCCTCCGACTCTGCGGAGCTCCCTCAGCGCTGACTTTCCGACAGTGCGGCTCTCCCTCAGCACTGACCATCCCAACAGTGCAGCGCTCCCTCAGCCCTGACCCTCCGACTCTGTGGAGCTCCCTCAACGCTGACTCTCCGACAGCGCGGCTCTCCCTCAGCACTGAGCCTCCGACAGTGCGGCGCTCCCTCAGCACTGACCCTCCGACAGTCCGGCTGTCCCTCAGCACTGGCCCTCCCGACAGCGTGGCTCTCCCTCAGCGCTGACCCTCCGACAGTGCGGCTCTCCCTCTGCACTGATCCTCTGGCAGCGCGGCTCTCCGTCAGCACTGTCCCTCCGACAGTGCGGCGCTCCCTCAGCGCTGACCCTCCCACAGTGCGGCTCTCCCTCAGCACTGACCCTCCCGATAGTGCGGAGCTCCCTCAGCCTTGACTCTCCCGACAGTGCGGCTCTCCCTCAGCTCTGACCTTCCCACAGTGCGGCACTTTCTCAGCGCTTACCCTCCGACAGCGCGGCTCTCCCTCAGCACTGACCCTCTGACAGTGCGGCTCTCCCTCAGCAGTGACCCTCCGACAGTGCGGCGCTCCCTCAGCACTGACCCTCCAACAGTGCGGCACTTTCTCAGCGCTTACCCTCCGACAGCGCGGCTCTCCCTCAGCACTGAGCCTCCGACAGTGCGGCGCTCCCTCAGCACTGACCCTCCGACAGTGTGGCTCTCCCTCAGCACTGACCCTCTGACATTGCGGCACTTTCTCAGCGCTTACCCTCCGAGAGTGCGGCGCTCCCTCAGCGCTGACCCTCCGAGAGTGCTGCGCTCCCTCAGCACTGACCCTCTGACAGTGCGGCACTCCCTCAGCACTGACCCTCCGACAGTGCGGTGCTCCCTATGCGCTGACCCTCCGACAGTGCGGCACTTTCTCCGCGCTTACCCTCCGACAGCGCGGCTCTCCCTCAGCACTGACCCTCCGACAGTGCGGCGCTCCCTCAGCACTGACCCTCCGACAGCGCGCCTCTCCCTCAGCACTGACCCTCCGACAGTGCGGCGCTCCATCAGCTCTGACCCTCCGACAGTGTGGCTCTCCCTCAGCACTGACCCTCCGACAGTGCGGCACCCCCTCAGCACTGACCCTCCGACAGTGCGGTACTTTCTCAGCGCTTACCCTCCGACAGTGCGGCGCTCCCTCACCGCTGACCCTCTGACAGTGCGGCGCTCCCTCAGCACTGACCCTCTGACAGTGCAGCACTCCCTCAGTACTGACCCTCTGACAGCGCGGCTCTCCCTCAGCGCTGACCCTCTGACAGTGCGGCTCTCCCTCAGCACTGACCCTCCGACAGTGCGGCGCTCCCTCAGCACTGACCCTCCGACAGTGCGGCACTCCCTCAGCACTGACCCTCTGACTGGGCGGCGCTCCCTCAGCACTGACCCTCCGACAGTCCGGCTGTCCCTCAGCACTGGCCCTCCCGACAGCGTGGCTCTCCCTCAGCGCTGACACTCTGGCAGCGCGCCTCTCCCTCAGCACTGACCCTCCGACAGTGCGGCTCTCCCTCAGCACTGATCCTCCGGCAGTGCGGCTCTCCGTCAGCACTGTCCCTCCGACAATGCGGCGCTCCCTCAGCGCTGACCCTCCCACAGTGCGGCACTCCCTCAGCACTGACCCTCTGACAGGGCGGCGCTCCCTCAGCACTGACACTCCGACAGTCCGGCGCTCCCTCAGCACTGACCCTCCGACAGTCCGGCTCTCCCTCAGCACTGGCCCTCCCGACAGCGCGGCTCTCCCTCAGCACTGACCCTCCGACAGTGCGGCTCTCCCTCAGCACTGACCCTCCGACAGTGCGGCTCTCCTTCAGCACTGACCCTCCTACAGTGCGGCTCTCCCTCAGCACTGACCCTCCCGACAGTGCGGAGCTCCCTCAACACTGACCCTCCCGACAGTGAGGCGCTCCCTCAGCGCTGACCTTCCCACAGTGCGGCTCTCCCTCAGCACTGACCCTCCCTCAGTGCGGCTCTCCCTCAGCACTGACCCTCCCACAGTGCGGCTCTCCCTCAACACTGACCCTTCGACAGGGCGGCACTTTCTCAGCGCTTTCCCTCCGACAGCGCGGCTCTCCCTCAGCACTGACCCTCCCACAGTGCGGCTCTCTCTCAGCACTGACCCTCCGACAGTGCGGCACTTTCTCAGCGCTTACCCTCCGACAGTGCAGCGCTCCCTCAGCACTGACCCTCCCACAGTGCGGCTCTCTCTCAGCGCTGACCCTCCCGATAGTGCGGAGCTCCCTCAGCACTGACCCTCCCGACAGTGCGTCTCTCCCTCAGCTGTGACCTTCCCACAGTGCGGCACTTTCTCAGCGCTTACCCTCCGACAGCACGGCTCTCCCTCAGCACTGACCCTCCGACGGTGCGGCTCTGCCTCAGCAGTGACCCTCCGACAGTGCGGCGCTCCCTCAGCACTGACCCTCCGACAGTGTGGCTCTCCCTCAGCACTGACCCTCTGACATTGCGGCACTTTCTCAGCGCTTACCCTCCGAGAGTGCGGCGCTCCCTCAGCGCTGACCCTCCGAGAGTGCGGCGCTCCCTCAGCGCTGACCCTCCGAGAGTGTGGCGCTCCCTCAGCACTGACCCTCTGACATTGCGGCTCTCCTTCAGCACTGACCCTCCTACAGTGCGGCTCTCCCTCAGCACTGACCCTCCCGACAGTGCGGCTCTCCCTCAGCACTGACCCTCCCGACAGTGCGGAGCTCCCTCAACACTGACCCTCCCGACAGTGAGGCGCTCCCTCAGCGCTGACCTTCCCACAGTGCGGCTCTCCCTCAGCACTGACCCTCCCTCAGTGCGGCTCTCCCTCAGCACTGACCCTCCCACAGTGCGGCTCTCCCTCAACACTGACCCTTCGACAGGGCGGCACTTTCTCTGCGCTTTCCCTCCGACAGCGCGGCTCTCCCTCAGCACTGACCCTCCCACAGTGCGGCTCTCTCTCAGCACTGACCCTCCGACAGTGCGGCACTTTCTCAGCGCTTACCCTCCGACAGTGCAGCGCTCCCTCAGCACTGACCCTCCCACAGTGCGGCTCTCTCTCAGCGCTGACCCTCCCGATAGTGCGGAGCTCCCTCAGCACTGACCCTCCCGACAGTGCGTCTCTCCCTCAGCTGTGACCTTCCCACAGTGCGGCACTTTCTCAGCGCTTACCCTCCGACAGCGCGGCTCTCCCTCAGCACTGACCCTCCGACGGTGCGGCTCTGCCTCAGCAGTGACCCTCCGACAGTGCGGCGCTCCCTCAGCACTGACCCTCCGACAGTGTGGCTCTCCCTCAGCACTGACCCTCTGACATTGCGGCACTTTCTCAGCGCTTACCCTCCGAGAGTTCGGCGCTCCCTCAGCGCTGACCCTCCGAGAGTGCGGCGCTCCCTCAGCGCTGACCCTCCGAGAGTGTGGCGCTCCCTCAGCACTGACCCTCTGACATTGCGGCACTCCCTCAGCGCTGACCCTCCGACAGTGCGGCACTCCCTCAGCGCTGACCCTCCGAGAGTGCGGCGCTCCCTCAGCACTGACCCTCTGACAGTACGGCACTCCCTCAGTACTGAACCTCTGACAGTGCGGCGCTGCCTCAGCGCTGACCCTCCGACAGTGCGGCTCTCCCTCAGCACTGAACCTCTGACAGTGCGGCGCTGCCTCAGCGCTGACCCTCCGACAGTGCGGCTCTCCCTCAGCACTGACCCTCTGACAGTGCGGCTCTCCCTCAGCACTTACCATCCCGACAGTGCAGTGTTCCCTCAGCCCTGACCCTCCGACTCTGTGGAGCTCCCTCAACGCTGACTCTCCGACAGCGCGGCTCTCCCTCAGCACTGACCCTCCGACAGTGCGGCGCTCCCTCAGCACTGACCCTCCGACAGTCCGTCTGTCCCTCAGCAGTGGCCCTCCCGACAGCGTGGCTCTCCCTCAGCGCTGACCCTCCGGCAGCGCGGCTCTCCGTCAGCACTGTCCCTCCGACAGTGCGGCGCTCCCTCAGCGCTGACCCTCCCACAGTGCGGCACTCTCTCAGCACTGACCCTCTGACAGGGCGGCGCTCCCTCAGCACTGACCCTCCGACAGTCCGGTGCTCCCTCAGCACTGACCCTCCGACAGTCCGGCTCTCCCTCAGCACTGGCCCTCCCGACAGCGCGGCTCTCCCTCAGCACTGACCCTCCGACAGTGCGGCACTTTCTCAGCGCTGACCCTCAGACCGTGCGGCGCTCCCTCAGCACTGACCCTCTGACAGTGGAGCACTCCCTCAGTACTGACCCTCTGACAGCGCAGCTCTCCCTCCGCGCTGAACCTCTGACAGTGCGGCTCTCCCTCAGCACTGACCCTCCGACAGTGCGGCGCTCCCTCAGCGCTGACCCTCTGACAGTGCGGCGCTCCCTCAGCACTGACCCTCTGACAGTGCGGCGCTCCCTCAGCACTGATCCTCTGACAGTGCGGCTCTCCCTCAACGCTGACTCTCCCACAGTGCGGCTCTCCCTCAGCACTGACCCTCCAGACAGTGTGGAGCTCCCTCAACATTGACCCTCCCGACAGTGAGGCGCTCCCTCAGCGCTGACCGTCCCACAGTGCGGCTCTCCCTCAGCACTGACCCTCCGACAGCGCGGCTCTCCCTCAGCACTGAGCCTCCGACAGTGCGGCGCTCCCTCAGCACTGACCCTCCGACAGTGTGGCCCTCCCTCAGCACTGACCCTCCGACAGTGCGGCACTTTCTCAGCGCTTTCCCTCCGACAGCGCGGCTCTCCTTCAGCACTGACCCTCCGACAGCGCGGCTCTCCCTCAGCACTGAGCCTCCGACAGTGCCGCGCTCCCTCAGCACTGACCCTCCGACAGTGTGGCCCTCCCTCAGCACTGACCCTCCGACAGTGCGGCACTTTCTCAGCGCTTACCCTCCGACAGCGCGGCTCTCCCTCAGCACTGACCCTCCGACGGTGCGGCTCTCCCTCAGCAGTGACCCTCCGACAGTGCGGCGCTCCCTCAGCACTGACCCTCCGACAGTGTGGCTCTCCCTCAGCACTGACCCTCTGACATTGCGGCACTTTCTCAGCGCTTACCCTCCGAGAGTGCGGCGCTCCCTCAGCGCTGACCCTCCGACAGTGCGGCGCTCCCTCAGCGCTGACCCTCCGAGAGTGCGGCGCTCCCTCAGCACTGACCGTCTGACATTGCGGTACTCCCTCAGCACTGACCCTCCGACAGTGCGGCGCTCCCTCAGCGCTGACCCTCAGACAGTGCGGCGCTCCCTCAGCACTGACCCTCTGACAGTACGGCACTCCCTCAGTACTGAACCTCTGACAGTGCGGCGCTGCCTCAGCGCTGACCCTCCGACAGTGCGGCTCTCCCTCAGCACTGAACCTCTGACAGTGCGGCGCTGCCTCAGCGCTGACCCTCCGACAGTGCGGCTCTCTCTCAGCACTGACCCTCTGACAGTGCGGCTCTCCCTCAGCACTGACCATCCCGACAGTGCAGTGCTCCCTCAGCCCTGACCCTCCGACTCTGTGGAGCCCCCTCAACGCTGACTCTCCGACAGCGCGGCTCTCCCTCAGCACTGACCCTCCGACAGTGCGGCGCTCCCTCAGCACTGACCCTCCGACAGTCCGTCTGTCCCTCAGCACTGGCCCTCCCGACAGCGTGGCTCTCCCTCAGCGCTGACCCTCCGGCAGCGCGGCTCTCCGTCAGCACTGTCCCTCCGACAGTGCGGCGCTGCCTCAGCGCTGACCCTCCCACAGCGCGGCTCTCCCTCAGCACTGACCCGCCGACAGTACGGCTCTCCCTCAGCAGTGACCCTCCGACAGTGTGGCTCTCCCTCAGCACTGACCCTCTGACATTGCGGCACTTTCTCAGCGCTTACCCTCCGAGAGTACGGCGCTCCCTCAGCGCTGACCCTCCGAGAGTGCGGCGCTCCCTCAGCACTGACCGTCTGACAGTGCGGCCCTCCCTCAGCACTGACCCTCCGACAGGGCGGCTCTCCCTCAGCAGTGACACTCCGACAGTGCGGTGCTCCCTCTGCGCTGACCCTCCCACAGTGCGGCACTCTCTCAGCGCTTACCCTCCGACAGCGCGGCTCTCCCTCAGCACTGACCCTCCGACAGCACGGCTCTCCCTCAGCACTGACCCTCCGACAACGCGGCTCACCCTCAGCACTGACCCTCCGACAGTGCGGCGCTCCCTCAGCACTGACCCTCCGACAGTGCGGTACTTTCTCAGCGCTTACCCTCCGACAGTGCGGCGCTCCCTCAGCGCTGACCCTCTGACAGTGCGGCGATCCCTCAGCACTGACCCTCTGACAGTGCAGCACTCCCTCAGTACTGACCCTCTGACAGCGCGGCTCTCCCTCAGCGCTGACCCTCTGACAGTGCGGCTCTCCCTCAGCACTGACCCTCCGACAGTGCGGCGCTCCCTCAGCACTGACCCTCCGACAGTGCGGCACTCCCTCAGCACTGACCCTGTGACAGGGCGGCGCTCCCTCAGCACTGACCCTCCGACAGTGCGGCGCTCCCTCAGCGCTGACCCTCCCATGGTGCGGCTCTCCATCAGCGCTGACCCTCCGACATTGCGGCGCTCCCTCAGCACTGACCATCCCGACAGCGCGGCTCTCCCTCAGCACTGACCCTCCGACAGTCCGGCTGTCCCTCAGCACTGGCCCTCCCGACAGCGTGGCTCTCCCTCAGCGCTGACCCTCCGGCAGCGCGCCTCTCCCTCAGCACTGACCCTCCGACAGTGCGGCTCTCCCTCAGCACTGATCCTCCGGCAGTGCGGCTCTCCGTCAGCACTGTCCCTCCGACAATGCGGCGCTCCCTCAGCGCTGACCCTCCCACAGTGCGGCACTCCCTCAGCACTGAACCTCTGACCGGGCGGCGCTCCCTCAGCACTGACCCTCCGACCGTCCGGCGCTCCCTCAGCACTGACCCTCCGACAGTCCGGCTCTCCCTCAGCACTGGCCCTCCCGACAGCGCGGCTCTCCCTCAGCACTGACCCTCCGACAGTGCGGCTCTCCCTCAGCACTGACCCTCCGACAGTGCGGCTCTCCTTCAGCACTGACCCTCCTACAGTGCGGCTCTCCCTCAGCACTGACCCTCCCTCAGTGCGGCTCTCCCTCAGCACTGACCCTCCCACAGTGCGGCTCTCCCTCAACACTGACCCTCCGACAGGGCGGCACTTTCTCAGCGCTTTCCCTCCGACAGCGCGGCTCTCCCTCAGCACTGACCCTCCCACAGTGCGGCTCTCTCTCAGCACTGACCCTCCGACAGTGCGGCACTTTCTCAGCGCTTACCCTCCGACAGTGCAGCGCTCCCTCAGCACTGACCCTCTGACAGTGCGGCGCTCCCTCAGCACTGACCCTCTGACCGGGCGGCGCTCCCTCAGCACTGACCCTCCGACCGTCCGGCGCTCCCTCAGCACTGACCCTCCGACAGTCCGGCTCTCCCTCAGCACTGGCACTCCCGACAGCGCGGCTCTCCCTCAGCACTGACGCTCCGACAGTGCGGCTCTCCCTCAGCACTGACCCTCCGACAGTGCGGCTCTCCTTCAGCACTGACCCTCCTACAGTGCGGCTCTCCCTCAGCACTGACCCTCCCACAGTGCGGCTCTCCCTCAACACTGACCCTCCGACAGGGCGGCACTTTCTCAGCGCTTTCCCTCCGACAGCGCGGCTCTCCCTCAGCACTGACCCTCCCACAGTGCGGCTCTCTCTCAGCACTGACCCTCCGACAGTGCGGCACTTTCTCAGCGCTTACCCTCCGACAGTGCAGCGCTCCCTCAGCACTGACCCTCTGACAGTGCGGCGCTCCCTCAGCGCTGACCCTCCCGATAGTGCGGTGCTCCCTCAGCACTGACCCTCCCGACAGTGCGGCTCTCCCTCAGCTGTGACCTTCCCACAGTGCGGCACTTTCTCAGCGCTTACCCTCCGACAGCGCGGCTCTCCCTCAGCAGTGACCCTCCGACAGTGCGGCGCTCCCTCAGCACTGACCCTCCGACAGAGTGGCTCTCCCTCAGCACTGACCCTCTGACATTGCGGCACTTTCTCAGCGCTTACCCTCCGAGAGTGCGGCGCTCCCTCAGCGCTGACCCTCCGAGAGTGCGGCGCTCCCTCAGCGCTGACCCTCCGAGAGTGTGGCGCTCCCTCAGCACTGACCCTCTGACATTGCGGCACTCCCTCAGCACTGACCCTCCGACAGTGCGGCGCTCCCTCAGCGCTGACCCTCCGAGAGTGCGGCGCTCCCTCAGCACTGACCCTATGACAGTACGGCACTCCCTCAGTACTGAACCTCTGACAGTGCGGCGCTGCCTCAGCGCTGACCCTCTGACAGTGCGGCTCTCCCTCAGCACTGACCATCCCGACAGTGCAGCGCTCCCTCAGCCCTGACCCTCCGACTATGTGGAGCTCCCTCAACGCTGACTCTCCGACAGCGCGGCTCTCCCTCAGCACTGACCCTCCGACAGTGCGGCGCTCCCTCAGCACTGACCCTCCGACAGTCCGTCTGTCCCTCAGCACTGGCCCTCCCGACAGCGTGGCTCTCCCTCAGCGCTGACCCTCCGGCAGCGCGGCTCTCTGTCAGCACTGTCCCTCCGACAGTGCGGCGCTGCCTCAGCGCTGACCCTCCCACAGTGCGGCACTCTCTCAGCACTGACCCTCTGACAGGGCGGCGCTCCCTCAGCACTGACCCTCCGGCAGTCCGGTGCTCCCTCAGCACTGACCCTCCGACAGTCCAGCTCTCCCTCAGCACTGGCCCTCCCGCCAGCGCGGCTCTCCCTCAGCACTGACCCTCCGACAGTGCGGCACTTTCTCAGCGCTGACCCTCAGACCGTGCGGCGCTCCCTCAGCACTGACCCTCTGACAGTGGAGCACTCCCTCAGTACTGACCCTCTGACAGCGCAGCTCTCCCACCGCGCTGAACCTCTGACAGTGCGGCTCTCCCTCAGCACTGTCCCTCCGACAGTGCGGCGCTGCCTCAGCGCTGACCCTCCCACAGTGCGGCACTCTCTCAGCACTGACCCTCTGACAGGGCGGCGCCCCCTCAGCACTGACCCTCCGACAGTCCGGTGCTCCCTCAGCACTGACCCTCCGACAGTCCGGCTCTCCCTCAGCACTGGCCCTCCCGACAGCGCGGCTCTCCCTCAGCACTGACCCTCCGACAGTGCGGCACTTTCTCAGCGCTGACCCTCAGACCGTGCGGCGCTCCCTCAGCACTGACCCTCTGACAGTGGAGCACTCCCTCAGTACTGACCCTCTGACAGCGCAGCTCTCCCTCCGCGCTGACCCTCTGACAGTGCGGCGCTCCCTCAGCACTGACCCTCTGACAGTGCGGCGCTCCCTCAGCACTGATCCTCTGACAGTGCGGCTCTCCCTCAACGCTGACTCTCCCACAATGCGGCTCTCCCTCAGCACTGACCCTCCAGACAGTGTGGAGCTCCCTCAACACTGACCCTCCCGACAGTGAGGCGCTCCCTCAGCGCTGACCTTCCCACAGTGCGGCTCTCCCTCAGCACTGACCCTCCGACAGGGCGGCCCTTTCTCAGCGCTTTCCCTCCGACAGCGCGGCTCTCCTTCAGCACTGACCCTCCGACAGCGCGGCTCTCCCTCAGCACTGAGCCTCCGACAGTGCGGCGCTCCCTCAGCACTGACCCTCCGACAGTGTGGCCCTCCCTCAGCACTGACCCTCCGACGGTGCGGCTCTCCCTCAGCAGTGACCCTCCGACAGTGCGGCGCTCCCTCAGCACTGACCCTCCGACAGTGTGGCTCTCCCTCAGCACTGACCCTCTGACATTGCGGCACTTTCTCAGCGCTTATCCTCCGAGAGTGCGGCGCTCCCTCAGCGCTGACCCTCCGACAGTGCGGCGCTCCCTCAGCGCTGACCCTCCGAGAGTGCGGCGCTCCCTCAGCACTGACCGTCTGACATTGCGGTACTCCCTCAGCACTGACCCTCCGACAGTGCGGCGCTCCCTCAGCGCTGACCCTCAGACAGTGCGGCGCTCCCTCAGCACTGACCCTCTGACAGTGCGGCTCTCCCTCAGCACTGACCATCCCGACAGTGCAGCGCTCCCTCAGCCCTGACCCTCCGACTCTGTGGAGCCCCCTCAACGCTGACTCTCCGACAGCGCGGCTCTCCCTCAGCACTGACCCTCCGACAGTGCGGCGCTCCCTCAGCACTGACCCTCCGACAGTCCGTCTGTCCCTCAGCACTGGCCCTCCCGACAGCGTGGCTCTCCCTCAGCGCTGACCCTCCGGCAGCGCGGCTCTCCGTCAGCACTGTCCCTCCGACAGTGCGGCGCTGCCTCAGCGCTGACCCTCCCACAGTGCGGCACTCTCTCAGCACTGACCCTCTGACAGGGCGGCGCTCCCTCAGCACTGACCCTCCGACAGTCCGGTGCTCCCTCAGCACTGACCCTCCGACAGTCCGGCTCTCCCTCAGCACTGGCCCTCCCGACAGCGCGGCTCTCCCTCAGCACTGACCCTCCGACAGTGCGGCACTTTCTCAGCGCTGACCCTCAGACCGTGCGGCGCTCCCTCAGCACTGACCCTCTGACAGTGGAGCTCTCCCTCAGTACTGACCCTCTGACAGCGCAGCTCTCCCTCCGCGCTGAACCTCTGACAGTGCGGCTCTCCCTCAGCACTGACCCTCCGACAGTGCGGCGCTCCCTCAGCGCTGACCCTCTGACAGTGCGGCGCTCCCTCAGCACTGACCCTCTGACAGTGCGGCGCTCCCTCAGCACTGATCCTCTGACAGTGCGGCTCTCCCTCAACGCTGACTCTCCCACAGAGCGGCTCTCCCTCAGCACTGACCCTCCAGACAGTGTGGAGCTCCCTCAACACTGACCCTCCCGACAGTGAGGCGCTCCCTCAGCGCTGACCTTCCCACAGTGCGGCTCTCCCTCAGCACTGACCCTCCGACAGGGCGGCCCTTTCTCAGCGCATTCCCTCCGACAGCGCGGCTCTCCTTCAGCACTGACCCTCCGACAGCGCGGCTCTCCCTCATCACTGAGCCTCCGACAGTGCGGCGCTCCCTCAGCACTGACCCTCCGACAGTGTGGCACCCCCTCAGCACTGACCCTCCGACAGTGCGGCACTTTCTCAGCGCTTACCCTCCGACAGTGCAGCGCTCCGTCAGCACTGACCCTCTGACAGTGCGGCGCTCCCTCAGCGCTGACCCTCCTGACAGTGCGGCTCTCCCTCAGCTCTGACCTTCCCACAGTGCGGCACTTTCTCAGCGCTTACCCTCCGACAGCGCGGCTCTCCCTCAGCACTGACCCGCCGACAGTACGGCTCTCCCTCAGCAGTGACCCTCCGACAGTGTGGCTCTCCCTCAGCACTGACCCTCTGACATTGCGGCACTTTCTCAGCGCTTACCCTCCGAGAGTGCGGCGCTCCCTCAGCGCTGACCCTCCGAGAGTGCGGCGCTCCCTCAGCACTGACCCTCTGACAGTGCGGCCCTCCCTCAGCACTGACCCTCCGACAGGGCGGCTCTCCCTCAGCAGTGACCCTCCGACAGTGCGGCGCTCCCTCAGCACTGACCCTACGACAGTGCGGCACTTTCTCAGCGCTTACCCTCCGACAGTGCAGCGCTCCCTCAGCACTGACCCTCTGACAGTGCGGTGCTCCCTCTGCGCTGACCCTCCGACAGTGCGGCACTTTCTCAGCGCTTACCCTCCGACAGCGCGGCTCTCCCTCAGCACTGACCCTCCAACAGCACGGCTCTCCCTCAGCACTGACCCTCCGACAACGCGGCTCTCCCTCAGCACTGACCCTCCGACAGTGCGGCGCTCCCTCAGCACTGACCCTCCGACAGTGCGGTACTTTCTCAGCGCTTACCCTCCGACAGTGCGGCGCTCCCTCAGCGCTGACCCTCTGACAGTGCAGCGCTCCCTCAGCACTGACCCTCTGACAGTGCAGCACTCCCTCAGTACTGACCCTCTGACAGCGCGGCTCTCCCTCAGCGCTGACCCTCTGACAGTGCGGCTCTCCCTCAGCAATGACCCTCCGACAGTGCGGCGCTCCCTCAGCACTGACCCTCCGACAGTGCGGCACTCCCTCAGCACTGACCCTCTGACAGGGCGGCTCTCCCTCAGCACTGACCCTCCGACAGTGCGGCTCTCCCTCAGCGCTGACCCTCCCATGGTGCGGCTCTCCATCAGCGCTGACCCTCCGACATTGCGGCGCTCCCTCAGCACTGACAATCCCGACAGCGCGGCTCTGCCTCAGCACTGACCCTCCGACAGTCCGGCTGTCCCTCAGCACTGGCCCTCCCGACAGCGTGGCTCTCCCTCAGCGCTGACCCTCCGGCAGCGCGCCTCTCCCTCAGCACTGACCCTCCGACAGTGCGGCTCTCCCTCAGCACTGACCCTCTGACCGGGCGGCGCTCCCTCAGCACTGACCCTCCGACAGTCCGGCGCTCCCTCAGCACTGACCCTCCGACAATGCGGCGCTCCCTCAGCGCTGACCCTCCCACAGTGCGGCACTCCCGCAGCACTGACCCTCTGACCGGGCGGCGCTCCCTCAGCACTGACCCTCCGACAGTCCGGCGCTCCCTCAGCACTGACCCTCCGACAGTCCGGCTCTCCCTCAGCACTGGCCCTCCCGACAGCGCGGCTCTCCCTCAGCACTGACCCTCCGACAGTGCGGCTCTCCCTCAGCACTGACCCTCCGACAGTGCTGCTCTCCTTCAGCACTGACCCTCCCTCAGTGCGGCTCTCCCTCAGCACTGACCCTCCCTCAGTGCGGCTCTCCCTCAGCACTGACCCTCCCACAGTGCGGCTCTCCCTCAACA
The DNA here is from genome assembly GCF_017639515.1 of Carcharodon carcharias. Classification (NCBI taxonomy): domain Eukaryota; kingdom Metazoa; phylum Chordata; class Chondrichthyes; order Lamniformes; family Lamnidae; genus Carcharodon; species Carcharodon carcharias. The sequence continues at coordinate 214,133 of NW_024470881.1, forward strand.
CTGACCCTCCGACAGGGCGGCACTTTCTCAGCGCTTTCCCTCCGACAGCGCGGCTCTCCCTCAGCACTGACCCTCCCTCAGTGCGGCTCTCTCTCAGCACTGACCCTCCGACAGTGCGGCACTTTCTCAGCGCTTACCCTCCGACAGTTCAGCGCTCCCTCAGCACTGACCCTCTGACAGTGCGGCGCTCCCTCAGCGCTGACCCTCCCGATAGTGCGGAGCTCCCTCAGCACTGACCCTCCTGACAGTGCGGCTCTCCCTCAGCTGTGACCTTCCCACAGTGCGGCACTTTCTCAGCGCTTACCCTCCGACAGCGCGGCTCTCCCTCAGCACTGACCCTCCGACGGTGCGGCTCTCCCTCAGCAGTGACCCTCCGACAGTGCGGCGCTCCCTCAGCACTGACCCTCCGACAGTGTGGCTCTCCCTCAGCACTGACCCTCTGACATTGCGGCACTTTCTCAGCGCTTACCCTCCGAGAGTGCGGCGCTCCCTCAGCGCTGACCCTCCGAGAGTGCGGCGCTCCCTCACGCTGACCCTCCGAGAGTGTGGCACTCCCTCAGCACTGACCCTCTGACATTGCGGCACTCCCTCAGCACTGACCCTCCGACAGTGCGGCGCTCCCTCAGCGCTGACCCTCCGAGAGTGCGGCGCTCCCTCAGCACTGACCCTATGACAGTACGGCACTCCCTCAGTACTGAACCTCTGACAGTGCGGCGCTGCCTCAGCGCTGACCCTCTGACAGTGCGGCTCTCCCTCAGCACTGACCATCCCGACAGTGCAGCGCTCCCTCAGCCCTGACCCTCCGACTCTGTGGAGCTCCCTCAACGCTGACTCTCCGACAGCGCGGCTCTCCCTCAGCACTGAGCCTCCGACAGTGCGGCGCTCCCTCAGCACTGACCCTCCGACAGTCCGTCTGTCCCTCAGCACTGGCCCTCCCGACAGCGTGGCTCTCCCTCAGCGCTGACCCTCCGGCAGCGCGGCTCTCCGTCAGCACTGTCCCTCCGACAGTGCGGCGCTCCCTCAGCGCTGACCCTCCCACAGTGCGGCACTCCCTCAGCACTGACCCTCTGACAGGGCGGCGCTCCCTCAGCACTGACCCTCCGACAGTCCGGTGCTCCCTCAGCACTGACCCTCCGACAGTCCGGCTCTCCCTCAGCACTGGCCCTCCCGACAGCGCGGCTCTCCCTCAGCACTGACCCTCCGACAGTGCGGCACTTTCTCAGCGCTGACCCTCAGACCGTGCGGCGCTCCCTCAGCACTGACCCTCTGACAGTGGAGCACTCCCTCAGTACTGACCCTCTGACAGCGCAGCTCTCCCTCCGCGCTGAACCTCCGACAGTGCGGCGCTGCCTCAGCGCTGACCCTCCCACAGTGCGGCACTCTCTCAGCACTGACCCTCTGACAGGGCGGCGCTCCCTCAGCACTGACCCTCCGACAGTCCGGTGCTCCCTCAGCACTGACCCTCCGACAGTCCGGCTCTCCCTCAGCACTGGCCCTCCCGACAGCGCGACTCTCCCTCAGCACTGACCCTCCGACAGTGCGGCACTTTCTCAGCGCTGACCCTCAGACCGTGCGGCGCTCCCTCAGCACTGACCCTCTGACAGTGGAGCACTCCCTCAGTACTGACCCTCTGACAGCGCAGCTCTCCCTCCGCGCTGACCCTCTGACAGTGCGGCGCTCCCTCAGCACTGACCCTCTGACAGTGCGGCGCTCCCTCAGCACTGATCCTCTGACAGTGCGGCTCTCCCTCAACGCTGACTGTCCCACAATGCGGCTCTCCCTCAGCACTGACCCTCCAGACAGTGTGGAGCTCCCTCAACACTGACCCTCCCGACAGTGAGGCGCTCCCTCAGCGCTGTCCTTCCCACAGTGCGGCTCTCCCTCAGCACTGACCCTCTGACAGGGCGGCCCTTTCTCAGCGCTTTCCCTCCGACAGCGCGGCTCTCCTTCAGCACTGACCCTCCGACAGCGCGGCTCTCCCTCAGCACTGAGCCTCCGACAGTGCGGCGCTCCCTCAGCACCGACCCTCCGACAGTGTGGCCCTCCCTCAGCACTGACCCTACGACAGTGCGGCACTTTCTCAGCGCTTACCCTCCGACAGCGCGGCTCTCCCTCAGCAGTGACCCTCCGACAGTGCGGCGCTCCCTCAGCACTGACCCTCCGACAGTGTGGCTCTCCCTCAGCACTGACCCTCTGACATTGCGGCACTTTCTCAGCGCTTATCCTCCGAGAGTGCGGCGCTCCCTCAGCGCTGACCCTCCGACAGTGCGGCGCTCCCTCAGCTCTGACCCTCCGAGAGTGCGGCGCTCCCTCAGCACTGACCGTCTGACATTGCGGTACTCCCTCAGCACTGACCCTCCGACAGTGCGGCGCTCCCTCAGCGCTGACCCTCAGACAGTGCGGCGCTCCCTCAGCACTGACCCTCTGACAGTACGGCACTCCCTCAGTACTGAACCTCTGACAGTGCGGCGCTGCCTCAGCGCTGACCCTCCGACAGTGCGGCTCTCCCTCAGCACTGAACCTCTGACAGTGCGGCGCTGCCTCAGCACTGACCCTCCGACAGTGCGGCTCTCCCTCAGCACTGACCCTCTGACAGTGCGGCACTTTCTCAGCGCTTACCCTCCGAGAGTGCGGCGCTCCCTCAGCGCTGACCCTCCGAGAGTGCGGCGCTCCCTCAGCGCTGACCCTCCGAGAGTGTGGCACTCCCTCAGCACTGACCCTCTGACATTGCGGCACTCCCTCAGCACTGACCCTCCGACAGTGCGGCGCTCCCTCAGCGCTGACCCTCCGAGAGTGCGGCGCTCCCTCAGCACTGACCCTATGACAGTACGGCACTCCCTCAGTACTGAACCTCTGACAGTGCGGCGCTGCCTCAGCGCTGACCCTCTGACAGTGCGGCTCTCCCTCAGCACTGACCATCCCGACAGTGCAGCGCTCCCTCAGCCCTGACCCTCCGACTCTGTGGAGCTCCCTCAACGCTGACTCTCCGACAGCGCGGCTCTCCCTCAGCACTGACCCTCCGACAGTGCGGCGCTCCCTCAGCACTGACCCTCCGACAGTCCGTCTGTCCCTCAGCACTGGCCCTCCCGACAGCGTGGCTCTCCCTCAGCGCTGACCCTCCGGCAGCGCGGCTCTCCGTCAGCACTGTCCCTCCGACAGTGCGGCGCTGCCTCAGCGCTGACCCTCCCACAGTGCGGCACTCTCTCAGCACTGACCCTCTGACAGGGCGGCGCTCCCTCAGCACTGACCCTCCGACAGTCCGGTGCTCCCTCAGCACTGACCCTCCGACAGTCCGGCTCTCCCTCAGCACTGGCCCTCCCGACAGCGCGGCTCTCCCTCAGCACTGACCCTCCGACAGTGCGGCACTTTCTCAGCGCTGACCCTCAGACCGTGCGGCGCTCCCTCAGCACTGACCCTCTGACAGTGGAGCACTCCCTCAGTACTGACCCTCTGACAGCGCAGCTCTCCCTCCGCGCTGAACCTCCGACAGTGCGGCGCTGCCTCAGCGCTGACCCTCCCACAGTGCGGCACTCTCTCAGCACTGACCCTCTGACAGGGCGGCGCTCCCTCAGCACTGACCCTCCGACAGTCCGGTGCTCCCTCAGCACTGACCCTCCGACAGTCCGGCTCTCCCTCAGCACTGGCCCTCCCGACAGCGCGGCTCTCCCTCAGCACTGACCCTCCGACAGTGCGGCACTTTCTCAGCGCTGACCCTCAGACCGTGCGGCGCTCCCTCAGCACTGACCCTCTGACAGTGGAGCACTCCCTCAGTACTGACCCTCTGACAGCGCAGCTCTCCCTCCGCGCTGACCCTCTGACAGTGCGGCGCTCCCTCAGCACTGACCCTCTGACAGTGCGGCGCTCCCTCAGCACTGATCCTCTGACAGTGCGGCTCTCCCTCAACGCTGACTGTCCCACAATGCGGCTCTCCCTCAGCACTGACCCTCCAGACAGTGTGGAGCTCCCTCAACACTGACCCTCCCGACAGTGAGGCGCTCCCTCAGCGCTGTCCTTCCCACAGTGCGGCTCTCCCTCAGCACTGACCCTCTGACAGGGCGGCCCTTTCTCAGCGCTTTCCCTCCGACAGCGCGGCTCTCCTTCAGCACTGACCCTCCGACAGCGCGGCTCTCCCTCAGCACTGAGCCTCCGACAGTGCGGCGCTCCCTCAGCACTGACCCTCCGACAGTGTGGCCCTCCCTCAGCACTGACCCTACGACAGTGCGGCACTTTCTCAGCGCTTACCCTCCGACAGCGCGGCTCTCCCTCAGCAGTGACCCTCCGACAGTGCGGCGCTCCCTCAGCACTGACCCTCCGACAGTGTGGCTCTCCCTCAGCACTGACCCTCTGACATTGCGGCACTTTCTCAGCGCTTATCCTCCGAGAGTGCGGCGCTCCCTCAGCCCTGACCCTCCGACAGTGCGGCGCTCCCTCAGCGCTGACCCTCCGAGAGTGCGGCGCTCCCTCAGCACTGACCGTCTGACATTGCGGTACTCCCTCAGCACTGACCCTCCGACAGTGCGGCGCTCCCTCAGCGCTGACCCTCAGACAGTGCGGCGCTCCCTCAGCACTGACCCTCTGACAGTACGGCACTCCCTCAGTACTGAACCTCTGACAGTGCGGCGCTGCCTCAGCGCTGACCCTCCGACAGTGCGGCTCTCCCTCAGCACTGAACCTCTGACAGTGCGGCGCTGCCTCAGCACTGACCCTCCGACAGTGCGGCTCTCCCTCAGCACTGACCCTCTGACAGTGCGGCTCTCCCTCAGCACTGACCATCCCGACAGTGCAGCGCTCCCTCAGCCCTGACCCTCCGACTCTGTGGAGCCCCCTCAACGCTGACTCTCCGACAGCGCGGCTCTCCCTCAGCACTGACCCTCCGACAGTGCGGCGCTCCCTCAGCACTGACCCTCCGACAGTCCGTCTGTCCCTCAGCACTGGCCCTCCCGACAGCGTGGCTCTCCCTCAGCGCTGACCCTCAGACCGTGCGGCGCTCCCTCAGCACTGACCCTCTGACAGTGGAGCACTCCCTCAGTACTGACCCTCTGACAGCGCAGCTCTCCCTCCGCGCTGAACCTCTGACAGTGCGGCTCTCCCTCAGCACTGACCCTCCGACAGTGCGGCGCTCCCTCAGCGCTGACCCTCTGACAGTGCGGCGCTCCCTCAGCACTGACCCTCTGACAGTGCGGCGCTCCCTCAGCACTGATCCTCTGACAGTGCGGCTCTCCCTCAACGCTGACTCTCCCACAATGCGGCTCTCCCTCAGCACTGACCCTCCAGACAGTGTGGAGCTCCCTCAACACTGACCCTCCCGACAGTGAGGCGCTCCCTCAGCGCTGACCTTCCCACAGTGCGGCTATCCCTCAGCACTGACCCTCCGACAGGGCGGCCCTTTCTCAGCGCTTTCCCTCCGACAGCGCGGCTCTCCTTCAGCACTGACCCTCCGACAGCGCGGCTCTCCCTCATCACTGAGCCTCCGACAGTGCGGCGCTCCCTCAGCACTGACCCTCCGACAGTGTGGCCCTCCCTCAGCACTGACGCTCCGACAGTGCGGCACTTTCTCAGCGCTTACCCTCCGACAGTGCAGCGCTCCGTCAGCACTGACCCTCTGACAGTGCGGCGCTCCCTCAGCGCTGACCCTCCTGACAGTGCGGCTCTCCCTCAGCTCTGACCTTCCCACAGTGCGGCACTTTCTCAGCGCTTACCCTCCGACAGCGCGGCTCTCCCTCAGCACTGACCCGCCGACAGTGCGGCTCTCCCTCAGCAGTGACCCTCCGACAGTGTGGCTCTCCCTCAGCACTGACCCTCTGACATTGCGGCACTTTCTCAGCGCTTACCCTCCGAGAGTGCGGCGCTCCCTCAGCGCTGACCCTCCGAGAGTGCGGCGCTCCCTCAGCACTGACCCCATGACAGTGCGGCCCTCCCTCAGCACTGACCCTCCGACAGTGCGGCTCTCCCTCAGCAGTGACCCTCCGACAGTGCGGCGCTCCCTCAGCACTGACCCTACGACAGTGCGGCACTTTCTCAGCGCTTACCCTCCGACAGTGCAGCGCTCCCTCAGCACTGACCCTCTGACAGTGCGGTGCTCCCTCTGCGCTGACCCTCCGACAGTGCGGCACTTTCTCAGCGCTTACCCTCCGACAGCGCGGCTCTCCCTCAGCACTGACCCTCCGACAGCACGGCTCTCCCTCAGCACTGACCCTCCGACAACGCGGCTCTCCCTCAGCACTGACCCTCCGACAGTGCGGCGCTCCCTCAGCACTGACCCTCCGACAGCGCGCCTCTCCCTCAGCACTGACCCTCCGACAGCGGGGCTCTCCCTCAGCACTGACCCTCCGACAGTGCGGCGCTCCCTCAGCACTGACCCTCCGACCGCGCGCCTCTCCCTCAGCACTGACCCTCCGACAGTGCGGCGCTCCATCAGCACTGACGCTCCGACAGTGTGGCTCTCCCTCAGCACTGACCTTCCGACAGTGCGGCACTTTCTCAGCGCTTACCCTCCGACAGTGCGGCTCTCCCTCAGCGCTGACCCTCTGAGAGTGCGGCGCTCCCTCAGCACTGATCCTCCGGCAGCGCGGCTCTCCGTCAGCACTGTTCCTCCGACAGTGCGGCGCTCCCTCAGCGCTGACCCTCCCACAGTGCGGCACTTTCTCAGCGCTTACCCTTGACAGCGCGGCTCTCCCTCAGCACTGACCCTCCGACAGCACGGCTCTCCATTTGCACTGACCCTCCGACAGCGCGGCTCTCCCTCAGCACTGACCCTCCGACAGTGCGGCGCTCCCTCTGCACTGACCCTCCGACAGCGCGCCTCTCCCTCAGCACTGACCCTCCGACAGTGCGGCGCTCCATCAGCACTGACCCTCCGACAGTGTGGCTCTCCCTCAGCACTGACCCTCCGACAGTGCGGCACTTTCTCAGCGCTTACCCTCCGACAGTGCGGCGCTCCCTCAGCGCTCACCCTCTGACAGTGCGGCGCTCCCTCAGCACTGACCCTCTGACAGTGCAGCACTCCGTCAGTACTGACCCTCTGACAGCGCGGCTCTCCCTCAGCGCTGACCCTCTGACAGTGCGGCTCTCCCTCAGCACTGACCCTCCGACAGTGCGGCGCTCCCTCAGCACTGACCCTCCGACAGTGCGGCGCTCCCTCAGCACTGACCCTCCGACAGTGCGGCTCTCCCTCAACACGGACTCTCCCACAGTGCGGCTCTCCCTCAGCACTGACCCTCCCGACAGTGTGGAGCTCCCTCAACACTGACCCTCCCGACAGTGAGGCGCTCCCTCAGCGCTGACCTTCCCACAGTGCGGCTCTCCCTCAGCACTGACCCTCCGACAGGGCGGCACTTTCTCCGCGCTTTCCCTCCGACAGCGCGGCTCTCCCTCAGCACTGACCCTCCGACAGTGTGGCTGCCCCTCAGCACTGACCCTCCGATAGTGCGGCACTTTCTCAGCGCTTACCCTCCGACAGTGCGGCGCTCCCTCAGCCCTGAACCTCTGACAGTGCAGCACTCCCTCAGCACTGACCCTCTGACAGTGCAGCACTCCCTCAGTACTGACCCTCTGACAGTGCGGCGCTCCCTCAGCACTGACCCTCCGACAGTCCGGCTCTCCCTCAGCACTGGCCCTCCCGACAGCGTGGCTCTCCCTCAGCGCTGACCCTCCGGCAGTGCGGCGCTCCCTCAGCCCTTACCCTCCGACATCGCGCCTCTCCCTCAGCACTGACCCACCGACAGTGCGGCGCTCCATCAGCACTGACCCTCCGACAGTGTGGCTCTCCCTCAGCGCTTACCCTCCAACAGTGCGGCGCTCCCTCAGCGCTGACCCTCAGACAGTGCGGCGCTCCCTCAGCACTGACCCTCTGACAGTACGGCACTCCCTCAGTACTGAACCTCTGACAGTGCGGCTCTCCCTCAGCGCTGACCCTCCGGCAGCGCGGCTCTCCCTCAGCACTGATCCTCCGACAGTGCGGCACTCCCTCAGCACTGACCCTCTGACAGGGCGGCGCTGCCTCAGCACTGACCCTCCGACAGTGCGGCTCTCCCTCAGCGCTGACCCTCCCATAGTGCGGCTCTCCATCAGCCCTGACCCTCCGACATTGCGGCGCTCCCTCAGCACTGACCCTCCGACTCTGCGGAGCTCCCTCAGCGCTGACTTTCCGACAGCGCGGCTCTCCCTCAGCACTGACCATCCCGACAGTGCAGCGCTCCCTCAGCGCTGACCCTCCGACAGTGCGGCTCTCCCTCAGCTCTGACCCTACGACTCTGTGGAGCTCCCTCAACGCTGACTCTCCGACAGCGCGGCTCTCCCTCAGCACTGACCCTCCGACAGTGCGGCGCTCCCTCAGCACTGACCCTCCGACAGTCCGGCTGTCCCTCAGCACTGGCCCTCCCGACAGCGTGGCTCTCCCTCAGCGCTGACCCTCCGGCAGCGCGGCTCTCCTTCAGCACTGACCCTCTGACAGTGCGGCTCTCCCTCAGCACTGATCCTCCGGCAGCGCGGCTCTCCGTCAGCACTGTCCTTCCGACAGTGCGGCGCTCCCTCAGCGCTGACCCTCCCACAGTGCGGCACTCCCTCAGCGCTGACCCTCCGGCAGTGCGGCGCTCCCTCAGCCCTTACCCTCCGACATCGCGCCTCTCCCTCAGCACTGACCCACCGACAGTGCGGCGCTCCATCAGCACTGACCCTCCGACAGTGTGGCTCTCCCTCAGCGCTTACCCTCCAACAATGCGGCGCTCCCTCAGCGCTGACCCTCAGACAGTGCGGCGCTCCCTCAGCACTGACCCTCTGACAGTACGGCACTCCCTCAGTACTGAACCTCTGACAGTGCGGCTCTCCCTCAGCGCTGACCCTCCGGCAGCGCGGCTCTCCCTCAGCACTGATCCTCCGACAGTGCGGCACTCCCTCAGCACTGACCCTCTGACAGGGCGGCGCTCCCTCAGCACTGACCCTCCGACAGTGCGGCTCTCCCTCAGCGCTGACCCTCCCATAGTGCGGCTCTCCATCAGCGCTGACCCTCCGACATTGCGGCGCTCCCTCAGCACTGACCCTCCGACTCTGCGGAGCTCCCTCAGCGCTGACTTTCCGACAGTGCGGCTCTCCCTCAGCACTGACCATCCCGACAGTGCAGCGCTCCCTCAGCGCTGACCCTCCGACAGTGCGGCTCTCCCTCAGCTCTGACCCTACGACTCTGTGGAGCTCCCTCAACGCTGACTCTCCGACAGCGCGGCTCTCCCTCAGCACTGACCCTCCGACAGTGCGGCGCTCCCTCAGCACTGACCCTCCGACAGTCCGGCTGTCCCTCAGCACTGGCCCTCCCGACAGCGTGGCTCTCCCTCAGCGCTGACCCTCCGGCAGCGCGGCTCTCCTTCAGCACTGACCCTCTGACAGTGCGGCTCTCCCTCAGCACTGATCCTCCGGCAGCGCGGCTCTCCGTCAGCACTGTCCTTCCGACAGTGCGGCGCTCCCTCAGCGCTGACCCTCCCACAGTGCGGCACTCCCTCAGCACTGACCCTCTGACAGTGCGGCGCTCCCTCAGCACTGACCCTCCGACAGACCGGTGCTCCCTCAGCACTGACCCTCCGACAGTCCGGCTCTCCCTCAGCACTGGCCCTCCCGACAGCGCGGCTCTCCCTCAGCACTGACCCTCCGACAGTGCGGCACTTTCTCAGCGCTGACCCTCAGACAGTGCGGCACTCCCTCAGTACTGACCCTCTGACAGTGCGGCGCTCCCTCAGTACTGACCCTCTGACAGTGCGGCGCTGCCTCAGCGCTGACCCTACCACAGTGCGGCGCTCCCTCAGCACTGACCCTTAGATAGTGTGGCTCTCCCTCAGCACTGACCCTCTGACCGGGCGGCGCTCCCTCAGCACTGACCCTCCCACAGTGTGGCTCTCCCTCAGCACTGACCCTCCCACAGTGCGGCTCTCCATCAGCGCTGACCCTCCCATAGTGCGGCTCTCCATCAGCGCTGACCCTCCGACATTGCGGAGCTCCCTCAGCACTGACACTCCGACTCTGCGGAGCTACCTCAGCGCTGACCCTCCAACAGTGCAGCGCTCCCTCAGCACTGACCCTCCCACAGTGCGGCTCTCCCTCAGCACTGACCCTCCGACAGTGCGGCGCTCCCTCTGCACTGACCCTCCAACAGTGCGACGCTCTCTCATACCTGACCCTCCGACAGTGCGGCACTCCCTCAGTACTGACCATCCCGACAGTGCGGCGCTCCCTCAGCGCTGACCCTCCGACAGTGCGGCTCTCCCTCAGCTCTGACCCTACGACTCTGTGGAGCTCCCTCAACGCTGACTCTCCGACAGCGCGGCTCTCCCTCAGCACTGACCCTCCGACAGTCCGGCTGTCCCTCAGCACTGGCCCTCCCGACAGCGTGGCTCTCCCTCAGCGCTGACCCTCCGGCAGCGCGGCTCTCCTTCAGCACTGACCCTCTGACAGTGCGGCTCTCCCTCAGCACTGATCCTCCGGCAGCGCGGCTCTCCTTCAGCACTGTCCTTCCGACAGTGCGGCGCTCCCTCAGCGCTGACCCTCCCACAGTGCGGCACTCCCTCAGCACTGACCCTCTGACAGTGCGGCGCTCCCTCAGCACTGACCCTCCGACAGTCCGGTGCTCCCTCAGCACTGACCCTCCGACAGTCCGGCTCTCCCTCAGCACTGGCCCTCCCGACAGCGCGGCTCTCCCTCAGCACTGACCCTCCGACAGTGCGGCACTTTCTCAGCGCTGACCCTCAGACAGTGCGGCACTCCCTCAGTACTGACCCTCTGACAGTGCGGCGCTCCCTCAGTACTGACCCTCTGACAGTGCGGCGCTGCCTCAGCGCTGACCCTCCCACAGTGCGGCGCTCCCTCAGCACTGACCCTCCGATAGTCTGGCTCTCCCTCAGCACTGACCCTCTGACAGGGCTGCGCTCCCTCAGCACTGACCCTCCCACAGTGCGGCTCTCCATCAGCGCTGACCCTCCCATAGTGCGGCTCTCCATCAGCGCTGACCCTCCGACATTGCGGAGCTCCCTCAGCACTGACACTCCGACAGTCCGGTGCTCCCTCAGCACTGACCCTCCGACAGTCCGGCTCTCCCTCAGCACTGGCCCTCCCGACAGCGCGGCTCTCCCTCAGCACTGACCCTCCGACAGTGCGGCACTCCCTCAGCACTGACCCTCCCACAGTGCGGTGCTCCCTCGGCACTGTCCCTCCGACAGTGCGGCTCTCCCTCAGCACTGACCCTCTGACTGTGCGGCACTTTCTCAGCGCTTACCCTCCGACAGTGCTGCGCTATCTCAGCACTGACCCTCTGACAGTGCGGCACTCCCTCAGCGCTGACAATCTGACAGTGCGGCTCTCCCTCAGCAGTGACCCTCCGACAGTGCGGCACTCCCTCAACGCTGACTCTCCCACAGTGCGGCTCTACATCAGCACTGACCCTCCTGACAGTGCGGCGCTCCCTCAGCGCTGACCCCCCCGATAGTGCGGAGCTCCCTCAGCACTGACCCTCCCGACAGTGCGGCGCTCCCTCAGCACTGACCCTCCCGACAGTGCGGAGCTCCCTCAGCGCTGACCCTCTGGCAGTGCGGAGCTCCCTCAGCACTGACCCTCCCGACAGTGCGGCGCTCCCTCTTCTCTGACCTTCCCACAGTGCGGCGCTCCCTCAGCACTGACCCTCCGACAGTGCGGCACTTTCTCAGCGCTTACCCTCCGACAGCGCGGCTCTCCCTCAGCACTGACCCTCCGACAGTGCGGCGCTCCCTCTGCACTGACCCTCCAACAGTGCGACGCTCTCTCATACCTGACCCTCCGACAGTGCGGCACTCCCTCAGTACTGACCATCCCGACAGTGCGGCGCTCCCTCAGCGCTGACCCTCCGACAGTGCGGCTCTCCCTCAGCACTGACCCTCCGACAGTGCGGCGCTCCCTCTGCACTGACCCTCCAACAGTGCGACGCTCTCTCATACCTGACCCTCCGACAGTGCGGCACTCCCTCAGTACTGACCATCCCGACAGTGCGGCGCTCCCTCAGCGCTGACCCTCCGACAGTGCGGCTCTCCCTCAGCACTGACCCTCCGACAGTGCGGCGCTCCCTCTGCACTGACCCTCCAACAGTGCGACGCTCTCTCATACCTGACCCTCCGACAGTGCGGCACTCCCTCAGTACTGACCATCCCGACAGTGCGGCGCTCCCTCAGCGCTGACCCTCCGACAGTGCGGCTCTCCCTCAGCTCTGACCCTACGACTCTGTGGAGCTCCCTCAACGCTGACTCTCCGACAGCGCGGCTCTCCCTCAGCACTGACCCTCCGACAGTGCGGCTGTCCCTCAGCACTGGCCCTCCCGACAGCGTGGCTCTCCCTCAGCGCAGACCCTCCGGCAGCGCGGCTCTCCTTCAGCACTGACCCTCTGACAGTGCGGCTCTCCCTCAGCACTGATCCTCCGGCAGCGCGGCTCTCCGTCAGCACTGTCCTTCCGACAGTGCGGCGCTCCCTCAGCGCTGACCCTCCCACAGTGCGGCACTCCCTCAGCACTGACCCTCTGACAGTGCGGCGCTCCCTCAGCACTGACCCTCCGACAGTCCGGTGCTCCCTCAGCACTGACCCTCCGACAGTCCGGCTCTCCCTCAGCACTGGCCCTCCCGACAGCGCGGCTCTCCCTCAGCACTGACCCTCCGACAGTGCGGCACTTTCTCAGCGCTGACCCTCAGACAGTGCGGCACTCCCTCAGTACTGACCCTCTGACAGTGCGGCGCTCCCTCAGTACTGACCCTCTGACAGTGCGGCGCTGCCTCAGCACTGACCCTCCCGACAGTGCGGCGCTCCCTCTTCTCTGACCTTCCCACAGTGCGGCGCTCCCTCAGCACTGACCCTCCGACAGTGCGGCACTTTCTCAGCGCTTACCCTCCGACAGCGCGGCTCTCCCTCAGCACTGACCCTCCGACAGTGCGGCGCTCCCTCTGCACTGACCCTCCAACAGTGCGACGCTCTCTCATACCTGACCCTCCGACAGTGCGGCACTCCCTCAGTACTGACCCTCCGACAGTGCGGCTCTCCCTCAGCTCTGACCCTACGACTCTGTGGAGCTCCCTCAACGCTGACTCTCCGACAGCGCGGCTCTCCCTCAGCACTGACCCTCCGACAGTGCGGCTGTCCCTCAGCACTGGCCCTCCCGACAGCGTGGCTCTCCCTCAGCGCTGACCCTCCGGCAGCGCGGCTCTCCTTCAGCACTGACCCTCTGACAGTGCGGCTCTCCCTCAGCACTGATCCTCCGGCAGCGCGGCTCTCCGTCAGCACTGTCCTTCCGACAGTGCGGCGCTCCCTCAGCGCTGACCCTCCCACAGTGCGGCACTCCCTCAGCACTGACCCTCTGACAGTGCGGCGCTCCCTCAGCACTGACCCTCCGACAGTCCGGTGCTCCCTCAGCACTGACCCTCCGACAGTCCGGCTCTCCCTCAGCACTGGCCCTCCCGACAGCGCGGCTCTCCCTCAGCACTGACCCTCCGACAGTGCGGCACTTTCTCAGCGCTGACCCTCAGACAGTGCGGCACTCCCTCAGTACTGACCCTCTGACAGTGCGGCGCTGCCTCAGCACTGACCCTCCCACAGTGCGGCGCTCCCTCAGCACTGACCCTCCGATAGTGTGGCTCTCCCTCAGCACTGACCCTCTGACAGGGCGGCGCTCCCTCAGCACTGACCCTCCCACAGTGTGGCTCTCCCTCAGCACTGACCCTCCCACAGTGCGGCTCTCCATCAGCGCTGACCCTCCCATAGTGCGGCTCTCCATCAGCGCTGACCCTCCGACATTGCGGAGCTCCCTCAGCACTGACACTCCGACAGTCCGGTGCTCCCTCAGCACTGACCCTCCGACAGTCCGGCTCTCCCTCAGCACTGGCCCTCCCGACAGCGCGGCTCTCCCTCAGCACTGACCCTCCGACAGTGCGGCACTCCCTCAGCACTGACCCTCTGACAGTGCGGCACTCCCTCAGCGCTGACAATCTGACAGTGCGGCTCTCCCTCAGCAGTGACCCTCCGACAGTGCGGCACTCCCTCAACGCTGACTCTCCCACAGTGCGGCTCTACATCAGCACTGACCCTCCTGACAGTGCGGCGCTCCCTCAGCGCTGACCCCCCCGATAGTGCGGAGCTCCCTCAGCACTGACCCTCCCACAGTGCGGCGCTCCCTCAGCACTGACCCTCCCGACAGTGCGGAGCTCCCTCAGCGCTGACCCTCTGGCAGTGCGGAGCTCCCTCAGCACTGACCCTCCAGACAGTGCGGCGCTCCCTCTTCTCTGACCTTCCCACAGTGCGGCGCTCCCTCAGCACTGACCCTCCGACAGTGCGGCACTTTCTCAGCGCTTACCCTCCGACAGCGCGGCTTTCCCTCAGCACTGACCCTCCGACAGCGCGGCTCTCCCTCAGCACTGAGCCTCCGACAGTGCGGCGCTCCCTCAGCACTGACTCTCCGACAGTGCGGCTCTCTCTCAGCACTGACCCTCCGACAGTGCGGCACTTTCTCAGCGCTTACCCTCCGACAGTGCAGCGCTCCCTCAGCACTGACCCTCTGACAGCGCGGCTTTCCCTCAGCGCTGACCCTCCGACAGTGCGGCGCTCCCTCAGCACTGAGCCTCCGACAGTGCGGCTCTCTCTCAGCACTGACCCTCCGACAGTGCGGCACTTTCTCAGCGCTTACCCTCCGACAGTGCAGCGCTCCCTCAGCACTGACCCTCTGACAGTGCGGCGCTCCCTCAGCGCTGACCCTCCCGATAGTGCGGAGCTCCCTCAGCTCTGACCTTCCCACAGTGCGGCACTTTTTCAGCGCTTACCCTCCGACAGTGCGGCTCTCCCTCAGCACTGACCCTCCGACAGTGCGGCCCTCCCTCAGCACTGAGCGTCCGAGAGTGCGGCGCTCCCTCAGCACTGACCCTCCGACAGTGTGGCTCTCCCTCAGCACTGACCCTCTGACATTGCGGCACTTTCTCAGCGCTTACCCTCCGAGAGTGCGGCGCTCCCTCAGCGCTGACCCTCCGAGAGTGCGGCGCTCCCTCAGCACTGACCCTCTGACAGTGCGGCACTCCCTCAGCACTGACCCTCCGACAGTGCGGCGCTCCCTCAGCACTGACCCTCCGACAGTGCGGCTCTCCCTCAGCACTGACCCTCCGACAGTGCGGCACTTTCTCAGCGCTTACCCTCCGACAGTGCGGCGCTCCCTCAGCTCTGACCCTCTGACAGTGCGGCGCTCCCTCAGCACTGACCCTCTGACAGTGCAGCACTCCCTCAGTACTGACCCTCTGACAGCGCGGCTCTCCCTCAGCGCTGACCCTCCGACAGTGCGGCGCTCCCTCAGCACTGACCCTCCGACAGTCCGGCTCTCCCTCAGCACTGGCCCTCCCGACAGCGTGGCTCTCCCTCAGCGCTGACCCTCCGGCAGTGCGGCGCTCCCTCAGCACTTACCCTCCGACATCGCGCCTCTCCCTCAGCACTGACCCTCAGACAGTGCGGCGCTCCATCAGCACTGACCCTCCGACAGTGTGGCTCTCCCTCAGCGCTTACCCTCCGACAGTGCGGCGCTCCCTCAGCGCTGACCCTCCGACAGTGCGGCGCTCCCTCAGCACTGACCCTCTGACAGTACGGCACTCCCTCAGTACTGAACCTCTGACAGTGCGGCTCTCCCTCAGCGCTGACCCTCCGGCAGCGCGGCTCTCCCTCAGCACTGACCCTCCGACAGTGCGGCACTCCCTCAGCACTGACCCTCTGACAGGGCGGCGCTGCCTCAGCACTGACCCTCCGACAGTGCGGCTCTCCCTCAGCGCTGACCCTCCCATAGTGAGGCTCTCCATCAGCGCTGACCCTCCGACATTGCGGCGCTCCCTCAGCACTGACCCTCCGACTCTGCGGAGCTCCCTCAGCGCTGACTTTCCGACAGCGCGGCTCTCCCTCAGCACTGACCATCCCGACAGTGCGGCGCTCCCTCAGCGCTGACCCTCCGACAGTGCGGCTCTCCCTCAGCTCTGACCCTACGACTCTGTGGAGCTCCCTCAACGCTGACTCTCCGACAGCGCGGCTCTCCCTCAGCACTGACCCTCCGACAGTGCGGCGCTCCCTCAGCACTGACCCTCCGACAGTGCGGCTGTCCCTCAGCACTGGCCCTCCCGACAGCGTGGCTCTCCCTCAGCGCTGACCCTCCGGCAGCGCGGCTCTCCCTCAGCACTGTCCCTCTGACAGTGCGGCTCTCCCTCAGCACTGATCCTCCGGCAGCGCGGCTCTCCGTCAGCACTGTCCTTCCGACAGTGCGGCGCTCCCTCAGCGCTGACCCTCCCACAGTGCGGCACTCCCTCAGCACTGACCCTCTGACAGTGCGGCGCTCCCTCAGCACTGACCCTCCGACAGTCCGGTGCTCCCTCAGCACTGACCCTCCGACAGTCCGGCTCTCCCTCAGCACTGGCCCTCCCGACAGCGCGGCTCTCCCTCAGCACTGACCCTCCGACAGTGCGGCACTTTCTCAGCGCTGACCCTCAGACAGTGCGGCACTCCCTCAGTACTGACCCTCTGACAGTGCGGCGCTCCCTCAGTACTGACCCTCTGACAGTGCGGCGCTGCCTCAGCGCTGACCCTCCCACAGTGCGGCGCTCCCTCAGCACTGACCCTCCGATAGTGTGGCTCTCCCTCAGCACTGACCCTCTGACAGGGCGGCGCTCCCTCAGCACTGACCCTCCCACAGTGTGGCTCTCCCTCAGCACTGACCCTCCCACAGTGCGGCTCTCCATCAGCGCTGACCCTCCCATAGTGCGGCTCTCCATCAGCGCTGACCCTCCGACATTGCGGAGCTCCCTCAGCACTGACCCTCGAACTCTGCGGAGCTACCTCAGCGCTGACCCTCCAACAGTGCGGCGCTCCCTCAGCACTGACCCTCCCACAGTGCGGCTCTCCCTCAGCACTGACCCTCCGACAGTGCGGCGCTCCCTCTGCACTGACCCTCCGACAGTGCGGCGCTCCCTCATACCTGACCCTCCGACAGTGCGGCACTCCCTCAGTACTGGCCCTCCCACAGTGCGGCACTCCCTCAACGTTGATCCTCCGACTCTGCGGAGCTTCCTCAGCGCTGACCCTCCGACAGTGCGGCTCTCCCTCAGCGCTGACCCTCCGACAGTGCGGCTCTCCCTCAGCGCTGACTTTCCGACAGTGCGGCTTTCCCTCAGCACTGACCCTCCCACAGTGCGGTGCTCCCTCGGCACTGTCCCTCCGTCAGTGCGGCTCTCCCTCAGCACTGACCCTCTGACAGTGCGGCACTTTCTCAGCTCTTACCCTCCGACAGTGCTGCGCTACCTCAGCACTGACCCTCTGACAGTGCGGCACTCCCTCAGCGCTGACAATCTGACAGTGCAGCTCTCCCTCAGCACTGACCCTCCGACAATGCGGCACTCCCTCAACGCTGACTCTCCCACAGTGCGGCTCTACATCAGCACTGACCCTCCTGACAGTGCGGCGCTCCCTCAACGCTGACCCCCCCGATAGTGCGGAGCTCCCTCAGCACTGACCCTCCCGACAGTGCGGCGCTCCCTCAGCACTGACCCTCCCGACAGTGCGGAGCTCCCTCAGCGCTGACCCTCTGGCAGTGCGGAGCTCCCTCAGCACTGACCCTCCCGACAGTGCGGCGCTCCCTCTTCTCTGACCTTCCCACAGTGCGGCGCTCCCTCAGCACTGACCCTCCGACAGTGCGGCACTTTCTCAGCGCTTACCCTCCGACAGCGCGGCTTTCCCTCAGCACTGACCCTCCGACAGCGCGGCTCTCCCTCAGCACTGAGCCTCCGACAGTGCGGCGCTCCCTCAGCACTGACTCTCCGACAGTGCGGCTCTCTCTCAGCACTGACCCTCCGACAGTGCGGCACTTTCTCAGCGCTTACCCTCCGACAGTGCAGTGCTCCCTCAGCACTGACCCTCTGACAGCGCGGCTTTCCCTCAGCGCTGACCCTCCGACAGTGCGGCGCTCCCTCAGCACTGAGCCTCCGACAGTGCGGCTCTCTCTCAGCACTGACCCTCCGACAGTGCGGCACTTTCTCAGCGCTTACCCTCCGACAGTGCAGCGCTCCCTCAGCACTGACCCTCTGACAGTGCGGCGCTCCCTCAGCGCTGACCCTCCCGATAGTGCGGAGCTCCCTCAGCTCTGACCTTCCCACAGTGCGGCACTTTTTCAGCGCTTACCCTCCGACAGTGCGGCTCTCCCTCAGCACTGACCCTCCGACAGTGCGGCCCTCCCTCAGCACTGAGCGTCCGACAGTGCGGCGCTCCCTCAGCACTGACCCTCCGACAGTGTGGCTCTCCCTCAGCACTGACCCTCTGACATTGCGTCACTTTCTCAGCGCTTACCCTCCGAGAGTGCGGCGCTCCCTCAGCGCTGACCCTCCGAGAGTGCGGCGCTCCCTCAGCACTGACCCTCTGACAGTGCGGCACTCCCTCAGCACTGACCCTCCGACAGTGCGGCGCTCCCTCAGCACTGACCCTCCGACAGTGTGGCTTTCCCTCAGCACTGACCCTCCGATAGTGCGGCACTTTCTCAGCGCTTACCCTCCGACAGTGCGGCGCTCCCTCAGCCCTGACCCTCTGACAGTGCGGCGCTCCCTCAGCACTGACCCTCTGACAGTGCAGCACTCCCTCAGTACTGACCCTCTGACAGCGCGGCTCTCCCTCAGCGCTGACCCTCCGACAGTGCGGCGCTCCCTCAGCACTGACCCTCCGACAGTCCGGCTCTCCCTCAGCACTGGCCCTCCCGACAGCGTGGCTCTCCCTCAGCGCTGACCCTCCGGCAGTGCGGCGCTCCCTCAGCCCTTACCCTCCGACATCGCGCCTCTCCCTCAGCACTGACCCACCGACAGTGCGGCGCTCCATCAGCACTGACCCTCCGACAGTGTGGCTGTCCCTCAGCGCTTACCCTCCGACAGTGCGGCGCTCCCTCAGCGCTGACCCTCAGACAGTGCGGCGCTCCCTCAGCACTGACCCTCTGACAGTACGGCACTCCCTCAGTACTGAACCTCTGACAGTGCGGCTCTCCCTCAGCGCTGACCCTCCAGCAGCGCGGCTCTCCCTCAGCACTGACCCTCCGACAGTGCGGCACTCCCTCAGCACTGACCCTCTGACAGGGCGGCGCTGCCTCAGCACTGACCCTCCGACAGTGCGGCTCTCCCTCAGCGCTGACCCTCCCATAGTGAGGCTCTCCATCAGCGCTGACCCTCCGACATTGCGGCGCTCCCTCAGCACTGACCCTCCGACTCTGCGGAGCTCACTCAGCGCTGACTTTCCGACAGCGCGGCTCTCCCTCAGCACTGACCATCCCGACAGTGCGGCGCTCCCTCAGCGCTGACCCTCCGACAGTGCGGCTCTCCCTCAGCTCTGACCCTACGACTCTGTGGAGCTCCCTCAACGCTGACTCTCCGACAGCGCGGCTCTCCCTCAGCACTGACCCTCCGACAGTGCGGCGCTCCCTCAGCACTGACCCTCCGACAGTCCGGCTGTCCCTCAGCACTGGCCCTCCCGACAGCGTGGCTCTCCCTCAGCGCTGACCCTCCGGCAGCGCGGCTCTCCCTCAGCACTGTCCCTCTGACAGTGCGGCTCTCCCTCAGCACTGATCCTCCGGCAGCGCGGCTCTCCGTCAGCACTGTCCTTCCGACAGTGCGGCGCTCCCTCAGCGCTGACCCTCCCACAGTGCGGCTCTCCCTCAGCACTGACCCTCCGACAGTGCGGCTCTCCCTCAGCACTGGTCCTCCGGCAGCGCGGCTCTCCGTCAGCACTGTCCCTCCGACAGTGCGGCGCTCCCTCAGCGCTGACCCTCCCACAGTGCGGCACTCCCTCAGTACTGACCCTCTGACAGTGCGGCGCTCCCTCAGCACTGACCCTCCGACAGTCCGGTGCTCCCTCAGCACTGACCCTCCGACAGTCCGGCTCTCCCTCAGCACTGGCCCTCCCGACAGCGCGGCTCTCCCTCAGCACTGACCCTCCGACAGTGCGGCACTTTCTCAGCGCTGACCCTCAGACAGTGCGGCACTCCCTCAGTACTGACCCTCTGACAGTGCGGCGCTCCCTCAGTACTGACCCTCTGACAGTGCGGCGCTGCCTCAGCGCTGACCCTCCCACAGTGCGGCGCTCCCTCAGCACTGACCCTCCGATAGTGTGGCTCTCCCTCAGCACTGACCCTCTGACAGGGCGGCGCTCCCTCAGCACTGACCCTCCCACAGTGTGGCTCTCCCTCAGCACTGACCCTCCCACAGTGCGGCTCTCCATCAGCGCTGACCCTCCCATAGTGCGGCTCTCCATCAGCGCTGACCCTCCGACATTGCGGAGCTCCCTCAGCACTGACCCTCGAACTCTGCGGAGCTACCTCAGCGCTGACCCTCCAACAGTGCGGCGCTCCCTCAGCACTGACCCTCCCACAGTGCGGCTCTCCCTCAGCACTGACCCTCCGACAGTGCGGCGCTCCCTCTGCACTGACCCTCCGACAGTGCGGCGCTCCCTCATACCTGACCCTCCGACAGTGCGGCACTCCCTCAGTACTGGCCCTCCCACAGTGCGGCACTCCCTCAACGTTGATCCTCCGACTCTGCGGAGCTTCCTCAGCGCTGACCCTCCGACAGTGCGGCTCTCCCTCAGCGCTGACCCTCCGACAGTGCGGCTCTCCCTCAGCGCTGACTTTCCGACAGTGCGGCTTTCCCTCAGCACTGACCCTCCCACAGTGCGGTGCTCCCTCGGCACTGTCCCTCCGTCAGTGCGGCTCTCCCTCAGCACTGACCCTCTGACAGTGCGGCACTTTCTCAGCTCTTACCCTCCGACAGTGCTGCGCTACCTCAGCACTGACCCTCTGACAGTGCAGCTCTCCCTCAGCGCTGACAATCTGACAGTGCAGCTCTCCCTCAGCACTGACCCTCCGACAGTGCGGCTCTCCCTCAGCGCTGACCCTCCGACAGTGCGGCTCTACATCAGCACTGACCCCCCCGATAGTGCGGAGCTCCCTCAGCACTGACCCTCCCGACAGTGCGGCGCTCCCTCAGCACTGACCCTCCCGACAGTGCGGAGCTCCCTCAGCGCTGACCCTCTGGCAGTGCGGAGCTCCCTCAGCACTGACCCTCCGACAGTGCGGCACTTTCTCAGCGCTTACCCTCCGACAGCGCGGCTTTCCCTCAGCACTGACCCTCCGACAGCGCGGCTCTCCCTCAGCACTGAGCCTACAACAGTTCGGCGCTCCCTCAGCACTGACCCTCCGACAGTGTGGCTCTCCCTCAGTACTGACCCTCTGACAGTGCGGCACTTTCTCAGCACTTACCCTCCGAGAGTGCGGCGCTCCCTCAGCGCTGACCCTCCGAAAGTGCGGCGCTCCCTCAGCACTGACCCTCCGCAGTGCGGTGCTCCCTCTGCGCTGGCCTTCCGACAGTGCGGCGCTCCCGCAGCACTGACCCTCCGACAGCGCGCCTCTCCCTCAGCACTGACCCTCCGACAGTGTGGCTCTCCCTCAGCACTGACCCTCCGACAGTGCGGCACTTTCTCAGCGCTTACCCTCCGACAGTGCGGCGCTCCCACAGCGCTGACCCTCTGACAGTGCGGCGCTCCCTCAGCACTGACCCTCTGACAGTGCAGCACTCCGTCAGTACTGACCCTCTGACAGCGCGGCTCTCCCTCAGCGCTGACCCTCTGACAGTGCGGCTCTCCCTCAGCACTGACCCTCCGACAGTGCGGCGCTCCATCAGCACTGACCCTCCGACAGTGTGGCTCTCCCTCAGCACTGACCCTCCGACAGTGCAGCACTTTCTCAGCGCTTACCCTCCGACAGTGCGGCGCTCCCTCAGCGCTGACCCTCTGACAGTGCGGCGCTCCCTCAGCACTGACCCTCTGACAGTGCAGCACTCCATCAGTACTGACCCTCTGACAGCGCGGCTCTCCCTCAGCGCTGACCCTCTGACAGTGCGGCTCTCCCTCAGCACTGACCCTCCGACAGTGCGGCGCTCCCTCAGCACTGACCCTCCGACAGTGCGGCGCTCCCTCAGCACTGACCCTCCGACAGTGCGGCTCTCCCTCAACACGGACTCTCCCACAGTGCGGCTCTCCCTCAGCACTGACCCTCCCGACAGTGTGGAGCTCCCTCAACACTGACCCTCCCGACAGTGAGGCGCTCCCTCAGCGCTGACCTTCCCACAGTGCGGCTCTCCCTCAGCACTGACCCTCCGACAGGGCGGCACTTTCCCCGCGCTTTCCCTCCGACAGCGCGGCTCTCCCTCAGCACTGACCCTCCGACAGCGCGGCTCTCCCTCAGCACTGAGCCTCCGACAGTGCGGCGCTCCCTCAGCACTGACCCTCCGACAGTGCGGCTCTCTCTCAGCACTGACCCTCCGACAGTGCGGCACTTTCTCAGCGCTTACCCTCCGACAGTGCAGCGCTCCCTCAGCACTGACCCTCTGACAGCGCGGCTTTCCCTCAGCGCTGACCCTCCGACAGTGCGGCGCTCCCTCAGCACTGACCCTCCGACAGTCCGGCTCTCCCTCAGCACTGGCCCTCCCGACAGCGTGGCTCTCCCTCAGCGCTGACCCTCCAGCAGTGCGGCGCTCCCTCAGCCCCTACCCTCCGACATCGCGCCTCTCCCTCAGCACTGACCCACCGATAGTGCGGCGCTCCATCAGCACTGACCCTCCGACAGTGTGGCTCTCCCTCAGCGCTTACCCTCCGACAGTGCGGCGCTCCCTCAGCGTTGACCCTCAGACAGTGCGGCGCTCCCTCAGCACTGACCCTCTGACAGTACGGCACTCCCTCAGTACTGAACCTCTGACAGTGCGGCTCTCCCTCAGCGCTGACCCTCCGGCAGCGCGGCTCTCCCTCAGCACTGACCCTCCGACAGTGCGGCACTCCCTCAGTACTGACCCTCCGACAGGGCGCCGCTGCCTCAGCACTGACCCTCCGACAGTGCGGCTCTCCCTCAGCGCTGACCCTCCCATAGTGCGGCTCTCCATCAGCGCTGACCCTCCGACATTGCGGCGCTCCCTCAGCACTGACCCTCCGACTCTGCGGAGCTCCCTCAGCGCTGACTTTCCGACAGCGCGGCTCTCCCTCAGCACTGACCATCCCGACAGTGCGGCGCTCCCTCAGCGCTGACCCTCCGACAGTGCGGCTCTCCCTCAGCTCTGACCCTACGACTCTGTGGAGCTCCCTCAACGCTGACTCTCCGACAGCGCGGCTCTCCCTCAGCACTGACCCTCCGACAGTGCGGCGCTCCCTCAGCACTGACCCTCCGACAGTCCGGCTGTCCCTCAGCACTGGCCCTCCCGATAGCGTGGCTCTCCCTCAGCGCTGACCCTCCGGCAGCGCGGCTCTCCCTCAGCACTGACCCTCTGACAGTGCGGCTCTCCCTCAGCACTGATCCTCCGGCAGCGCGGCTCTCCGTCAGCACTGTCCTTCCGACAGTGCGGCGCTCCCTCAGCGCTGACCCTCCCACAGTGCGGCACTCCCTCAGCACTGACCCTCTGACAGTGCGGCGCTCCCTCAGCACTGACCCTCCGACAGTCCGGTGCTCCCTCAGCACTGACCCTCCGACAGTCCGGCTCTCCCTCAGCACTGGCCCTCCCGACAGCGCGGCTCTCCCTCAGCACTGACCCTCCGACAGTGCGGCACTTTCTCAGCGCTGACCCTCAGACAGTGCGGCACTCCCTCAGTACTGACCCTCTGACAGTGCGGCGCTCCCTCAGTACTGACCCTCTGACAGTGCGGCGCTGCCTCAGCGCTGACCCTCCCACAGTGCGGCGCTCCCTCAGCACTGACCCTCCGATAGTGTGGCTCTCCCTCAGCACTGACCCTCTGACAGGGCAGCGCTCCCTCAGCACTGACCCTCCCACAGTGTGGCTCTCCCTCAGCACTGACCCTCCCACAGTGCGGCTCTCCATCAGCGCTGACCCTCCCATAGTGCGGCTCTCCATCAGCGCTGACCCTCCGACATTGCGGAGCTCCCTCAGCACTGACCCTCCGACTCTGCGGAGCTACCTCAGCGCTGACCCTCCGACAGTGCGGCTCTCCCTCAGCACTGACCCTCCCACAGTGCGGCTCTCCCTCAGCACTGACCCTCCCACAGTGCGGCTCTCCCTCAGCACTGACCCTCCGACAGTGCGGCGCTCCCTCTGCACTGACCCTCCGACAGTGCGGCGCTCCCTCAGCACTGACCCTCCGACAGTGCGGCGCTCCCTCATACCTGACCCTCCGACAGTGCGGCACTCCCTCAGTACTGGCCCTCCCACAGTGCGGCACTCCCTCAACGTTGATCCTCCGACTCTGCGGAGCTTCCTCAGCGCTGACCCTCCGACAGTACGGCTCTCCCTCAGCGCTGACCCTCCGACAGTGCGGCTCTCCCTCAGCGCTGACTTTCCGACAGTGCGGCTTTCCCTCAGCACTGACCCTCCCACAGTGCGGTGCTCCCTCGGCACTGTCCCTCCGACGGTGCGGCTCTCCCTCAGCACTGACCCTCTGACAGTGCGGCACTCCCTCAGCGCTGACAATCTGACAGTGCGGCTCTCCCTCAGCACTGACCCTCCGACAGTGCGGCACTCCCTCAACGCTGACTCTCCCACAGTGCGGCTCTACATCAGCACTGACCCTCCTGACAGTGCAGAGCTCCCTCAGCGCTGACCCTCTGACAGTGCGGTGCTCCCTCAGCGCTGACCTCCCCGATAGTGCGGAGCTCCCTCAGCACTGACCCTCCCGACAGTGCGGCGCTCCCTCAGCACTGACCCTCCCGACAGTGCGGAGCTCCCTCAGCGCTGACCCTCTGGCAGTGCGGAGCTCCCTCAGCACTGACCCTCCCGACAGTGCGGCGCTCCCTCTTCTCTGACCTTCCCACAGTGCGGCACTCCCTCAGCACTGACCCTCCGACAGTGCGGCACTTTCTCAGCGCTTACCCTCCGACAGCGCGGCTTTCCCTCAGCACTGACCCTCCGACAGCGTGGCTCTCCCTCAGCACTGAGCCTCCAACAGTTCGGCGCTCCCTCAGCACTGACCCTCCGACAGTGTGGCTCTCCCTCAGTACTGACCCTCTGACAGTGCGGCAATTTCTCAGCACTTACCCTCCGAGAGTGCGGCGCTCCCTCAGCGCTGACCCTCCGAAAGTGCGGCGCTCCCTCAGCACTGACCCTCCGCAGTGCGGTGCTCCCTCTGCGCTGACCCTCCGACAGTGCGGCTCTTTCTCAGCGTTTACCCTCCGACAGTGCGGCGCTCCCTCAGCGCTGACCCTCTGACAGTGCGGCGCTCCCTCAGTACTGACTCTCTGACAGTGCGGTTCTGCCTCAGCGCTGACCCTCCCACAGTGCGGCGCTCCCTCACCGCTGACCCTCCGACAGTGCGGTTCTCCCTCACCACTGACCCTCCGACAGTGCGGCTCTCCCTCAATGCTGACTCTCCCACAGTGCGGCTCTCCCTCAGCACTGACCCTTCCGACAGTGCGGAGTTCCCTCAGCACTGACCCTCCCGACAGTGAGGCGCTCCCTCAGCGCTGACCTTCCCACAGTGCGGCGCTCCCTCAGCACTGACCCTCCGACAGTGCGGCGCTCCCTCACCGCTGACCCTCCGACAGTGCGGTTCTCCCTCAGCACTGACCCTCCGACAGTGCGGCTCTCCCTCAACGCTGACTCTCCCACAGTGCGGCTATCCATCAGCACTGACCCTCCCGACAGTGCGGAGCTCCCTCAGCACTGACCCTCCCGACAGTGAGGCGCTCCCTCAGCGCTGACCTTCCCACAGTGCGGCTCTCCCTCAGCACTGACCCTCCGACAGTGCGGCACTTTCTCAGCGCTTACCCTCCGACAGCGCGGCTCTCCCTCAGCACTGACCCTCCGACAGCGCGGCTCTCCCTCAGTACTGGGCCTCCGACAGTGCGGCGCTCCCTCAGCACTGACCCTCCGACAGTGTGGCTCTCCCTCAGCACTGACCCTCCGACATTGCGGAACTTTCTCAGCGCTTACCTCCCGACAGTGCGGCGCTCCCTCAGCACTGACCCTCTGTCAGTGCGGCGCTCCCTCACCGCTGACCCTCCCGATAGTGCGGAACTCCCTCAGCACTGACCCTCCCGACAGTGCGGCGCTCCCTCAGCTCTGACCTTCCCACAGTGCGGCGCTCCCTCAGCTCTGACCCTCCGACAGTGCGGCGCTCCCTCAGCACTGACCCTCCGACAGTGCGGCTCTCCCTCAGCACTGACCCTCCGACAGTGCTGCGCTCCCTCAGCGCTGACCCTCCCACTCTGTGGAGCTTCTTCAGCACTGACCTTCTGACAGTGCGGTGCTCCCTCAGCACTGACGCTCTGACAGTGCGGCACTCCCTCAGCACTGACCCTCCGACAGTGCGGCACTCCCTCAGTACTGACCCTCCCACAGTGCGGCAGTCCCTCAGCGCTGACCCTCCGACTCTGCGGAGCTCCCTCAGCGCTGACCCTCTGACAGCGCGGCTCTCCCTCAGCACTGAGCGTCCGACAGTGCGGCACTCCTTCAGCGCTGACCCTCCCACTCTGCGGAGCTTCTTCAGCACTGACCCTCCGACAGCGCGGCTCTCCCTCTGCACTGACCCTCCTACAGTGCGGCGCTCCCTCAGCCCTGACCCTCCGACAGTGCGGCTCTCCCTCATTACTGACCATCCCACAGTGCGGCACTCCCTCAGCGCTGAACCTCCGACAGTGCGGCGATCCCTCAGCGCTGACTTTCCGACTCTGCGGATCTCCCTCAGCGCTGACCCTCCGACAGTGTGGCGCTCCCTCAGCACTGACCCTCCGACAGCGTGGCTCTCCCTCCGCACTGACCCTCCGACCGTGCGACGCTCCCTGAGCGCTGACCCTCCAACAGCGCGGCTCTCCCTCAGCGCTGACCCTCCGACAGTGCGGAGCTCCCTCAGCGCTGACTTTCCAACAGTGCGGCCCTCCCTCAGCACTGACCCTCCGACAGCGCGGCTCTCCCTGAGCGCTGACCCTCCAACAGCGCGGCTCTCCCTCAGCACTGACCCTCTGACAGTGCGGCGCTCCCTCAGCACTGACCCTCTGAGAGTGCGGCGCTCCCTCAGCACTGACCCACCGACATTGCGGCACTTTCTCAGCGCTTGCCCTCCAACAGCGCGGCTCTCCCTCAGCATTGACCCTCCGACAGTGTGGCTCTCCCTCCGCACTGACCCTCCGACAGTGCGGCGCTCCCTCAGCACTGACCCTCCGACAGTGCGGCTCTCCCTAAGCACTGACCCTCCGACAGCGCGGCTCTCCCTCAGCACTGACCCTCCGACAGCGCGGCTCTCCCTCAGCACTGACCCTCTGAGAGTGCGGCGCTCCCTCAGCACTGACCCACCGACATTGCGGCACTTTCTCAGCGCTTGCCCTCCAACGGCGCGGCTCTCCCTCAGCATTGACCCTCCGACAGTGTGGCTCTCCCTCCGCACTGACCCTCCGACAGTGCGGCGCTCCCTCAGCACTGACCCTCCGACAGTGCGGCTCTCCCTAAGCACTGACCCTCCGACAGCGCGGCTCTCCCTCAGTCCTGACCCTCCGACAGTGCGGAGCTGCCTCAGCGCTGACTTTCCGACAGTGCGGCCCTCCCTCAGCACTGACCCTCCGACAGTGCGGCCCTCCCTCAGCACTGACCCTCCGACAGCGCGGCGCTCCCTCAGCACTGACCCTCCAACAGTGCGGCTCTCCCTCAGCACTGACCCTCCGATAGTGCGGCACTCCCTCAGCGCTGACCCTCTGACAGTGTGGCTCTCCCTCAGCGCTGACCCTCCGACAGCACGGCTCTCCCTCAGTACTGACCCTCCGACAGTGCGGTGCTCCCTCAGCACTGACCCTCCGACAGTGCGGCGCTCCCTCAGCACTGACCCTCCCACAGTGCGGCGCTCCCTCAGCGCTGACCCTCCCACTCCGCGGAGCTTCTTCAGCACTGACCTTCTGACAGTGCGGTGCTCCCTCAGCGCTGACCCTCTGACTCTGCGGAGCTCCCTCAGCGCTGACTTTCCGACAGTGCGGCACTCCCTCAGCACTGACCCTCCCACAGTGCGGCACTCCCTCAGCACTGACCCTCCCGACAGCGCGGCTCTCCCTCAGCACTGACCCTCCGACAGCGCGGCTATCCCTCAGCACTGACCCTCCGACAGTGCTGCACTCCCTCAGCACTGACCCTCCGACAGTGCGGCACTCCCTCTGCTCTGACCTTACCACAGCGTGGCTCTCCCTCAGCACTGAGCCTCCGACAGTGCGGCGCTCCCTCAGCACTGACCCTCCGACAGTGTGGCTCTCCCTCAGCACTGACCCTCTGACAGTGCGGCACTTTCTCAGCACTTATCCTCCGAGAGTGCGGCGCTCCCTCAGCGCTGACCCTCCGAGAGTGCGGTGCTCCCTCAGCACTGACCCTCCGCAGTGCGGTGCTCCCTCTGCGCTGACCCTCCGACAGTGCGGCTCTTTCTCAGCGCTTACCCTCCGACAGTGCGGCGCTCCCTCAGCGCTGACCCTCTGACAGTGCGGCGCTCCCTCAGCACTGACCCTCTGACAGTGCGGCGCTCCCTCAGTACTGACTCTCTGACAGTGTGGCGCTGCCTCAGCGCTGACCCACCAACAGTGCGGCGCTCCCTCTGCACTGACACTCTGACAGTGCGGCTCTCCCTCAGCACTGTCCCTCCGACAGTGCGGCGCTCCCTCACCACTGACCCTCCGACAGTGCGGTTCTCCCTCAGCACTGACCCTCCGACAGTGCGGCTCTCCCTCAACGCTGACTCTCCCACAGTGCGGCTCTCCCTCAGCACTGACCCTCCCGACAGTGCGGAGCTCCCTCAGCACTGACCCTCCCGACAGTGCGGCGCTCCCTCAGCGCTGACCTTGCCACAGTGCGGCGCTCCCTCAGCACTGACCCTCCGACAGTGCGGCACTTTCTCAGCGCTTACCCTCCGACAGCGCGGCTCTCCCTCAGTACTGACCCTCCGACAGTGCGGCGCTCCCTCAGCACTGACCCTCCGACAGTGTGGCTCTCCCTCAGCACTGACCCTCCGACATTGCGGAACTTTCTCAGCGCTTACCTTCCGACAGTGCGGCGCTCCCTCAGCGCTGACCCTCTGACAGTGCGGCGCTCCCTCAGCGCTGACCCTCCCGATAGTGCGGAACTCCCTCAGCACTGACCCTCCCAACAGTGCGGCGCTCCCTCAGCTCAGACCCTCTGACAGTGCCGCAATTTCTCAGCACTTACCCTCCGAGAGTGTGGTGCTCCCTCAGCGCTGACCCTCCGACTCTGTGGAGCTCCCTCAGCGCTGACCCTCCGACAGCGCGGTTCTCCCTCAGCCCTGACCATCCGACAGTGCGGCTCTCCCTCAGCACTGACCCTCCGACAGTGCGGCGCTCCCTCAGCACTGACCCTCCGACAGTGCGGCGCTCCCTCAGCACTGACCCTCCGACAGTGTGGCTCTCCCACAGCATTGACCCTCCGACAGTGCGGCTCTCCCTCAGCACTGACCCTCTGACAGTGCGGCGCTCCCTCAGCACTGACCCTCCGACAGCGCGGCTCTCCCTCAGCGCTGACCCTTCGACAGTGCGGCTCTCCCTCAGCACTGACCCTCCGACAGTGCGGCTCTCCCTCAGCACTGACCCTTCGACAGTGCGGCTCTCCCTCAGCACTGACCCTCTGACAGTGCGGCTCTCCCTCAGCACTGACCCTCCGACAGTGCGGCTCTCCCTCAGCACTGACCCTCCGACAGTGCGGCTCTCCCTCAGCCCTGACCCTCCGACAGTGCAGCGCTCCCTCAGCGCTGACCCTCCGACAGCGCGGCTCTCCCTCAGCGCTGACCCTCCCGACAGCGCGGCGCTCCCACAGCGCTGACCCTCCGACAGCGCGGCGCTCCCTCAGCGCAGACCCTCCGGCTCTGCAGTCATGAGGTGGGGTGGGGTTGATCATACATGGCAGATGGGACAATATCATCCCCACACATCTCGACAGATTCTCGTGGAAATCCCACTTGGCGGCTTCTGATGTCCTCAAAAATGCTGCTCAGGATTTGGCAATATCAGGTTGCACATCTCCATCTGTTGGCAGTCACCAGCAAACACACATGAATGCTTTTGTAGAGGGCGGGATATGTGATTGCTACAGATGTTGAGTTTCCCACCCTTCTAAACTGTGTCTTTACAGCGTTTGTATTTTCATAGCTTTGTCCAACCTGTCACCTGTGGTTCAGTGATGGTCGGGTGTCGGGGGGGGGACCTCTCTCCCGCGCTGACCTCTGGGTCAGACGATTGCCGGTTCCAACCCACTTTCCTGTCTCGAACCCCATAATCCAGTATTGTGGGAGCGCCGCACTGTCGGAGGGTCAGCGCTGAGGGAGAGCCGCACGGTCGGAGGGTCAGCGCTGAGGGAGAGCCGCACGGTCGGAGGGTCAGCGCTGAGGGAGAGCTGCATGGTCGGAGGGTCAGCGCTGAGGGAGAGCCGCATGGTCGGAGGGTCAGCGCTGAGGGAGAGCCGCACGGTCGGAGGGTCAGCGCTGAGGGAGAGCCGCACTGTCAGAGGGTCAGCGCTGAGGGAGAGCCGCACTGTCAGAGGGTCAGTGCTGAGGGAGTGCCACACTGTCGGAGGGTCAGCGCTGAGGGAGCTCCGCACTTTCGGAGGGTCAGTGCTGAGGGAGCGCCGCACTGTCGGAGGGTCAGTGCTGAGGGAGTGCCGCACTGTCGGAGGGTCAGTGCTGAGGGAGAGCCGCACTGTCGCAGGGTCAGTGCTGAGGGAGTGCCGCACTGTCGGAGGGTCAGCGCTGAGGGAGCTCCGCACTGTCGCAGGGTCAGTGCTGCGGGAGTGCCGCACTGTCGGAGGGTCAGCGCTGAGGGAGCGCCGCACTGTCGGAGGGTCAGTGCTGAGGGAGTGCTGCATTGTCGGAG